>NC_136807.1:43883557-44116057 GCF_951216825.1 Electrona antarctica
CTGTTAAGATGACTGGTGTCCCCAGCCTGACACATCCACGCATCTGAGGCACACGCGCATGCAGGGCCCGCGTGTTTGTGCACATAAATGTTATGCAAACGCATGCCCTCTCTCACACACACACACGCGCGCACACACACACACTCTCGCTCTCTCTCCTCTCGCCAACCCCTGCCAGCAGTCCCTTTCCTCTCATCCAGATAAAATCCTTTCAGACACAAATTTCAATTATTCACCTCATCCAAATAATGCCAAGTGACAAGAATTATCCCTACTGTAATAATCCACTTAACTGGGAAAGAGCAGCTCATCAAAAAGAGAAAGGAGAAATAAAGGGGAAGGAGGTGGGAGAGTGGAGGGGGGACTTGTCAGCCAGTCTGGAATCAGGACCTTCATAACAAGAATTTCTTCCCCTTTTTGAGGAGGCAGTCTTGAAGCGCACTGGGATGATGAAATTGAAGTAAATTGAAAGAAAGCCTCGGAGAATGCTCCCACAATCAATAGCCCCAGGATTAAATTAGCCTTGGCATGAAGGGATGATGGGGGGAGAGTGAGGAGTGAATAGTGCTGAATGACATTGAGACATGCACGTAAGCTGAATAATACACAGTAAAAATCCTCAGTGTTAATGTATCCATTTGTAAATCTGAGCGTGTACAAATGTAACCAAATGCTCACGCAATGTTCCATTTGGTCACATTTGTACACGCTGCCGCTTGTTAAATGAACGCCGAGGAGATTACCGTGCACGGTTCTCTCGGCTTTAACCTGGATGTTGTTATCCACACACAGTGAAGATGACCCACCTGAAAATGTGTCACGTTCTACTGAGCAATAAGACATGCTTGGTTACGATGCTTGTCACCACATAAGACAGTGCATGTACTGTATTATGCACATTTTTCAAAAGGGATTACTGTTAACCAACTGTGTTAACTCATACAATAATCTGGCCTCTTTAAATGCACACTCACTCACATACTACTCTGGGCTACGCAGGGCCATTTAATCTGAACAAAGACTAGTATAAGTCATCTTATACATTGAAAAGACTGGTTCTCCAAAGGCGGGCACTCAATGCCAAAACATATTCAAACAACTTTGGAATCACTGTGACAGAGACAGTTCAAACAGGTCTTTCTACAGTAGTAACAGTACGTGTTATTTATTCTCCAAGACAGGGGACATGAAGTAGCCCTTCATTAGATGGCTGGGAGACGTCAGTGTGGTGCCAAAGTGAATGCCAGATAATTGGAAGCCATATACACTTGATCTTAAAAGGGAACTACAGTACAATCACACATCCAATCAGCCAAGGAAATAGAAAGTAGTTAATCGACAGCATGATTACAAACTTTGAAGTTAAGTAACCTAATAACATAGTATATCGTCGCTGTCGGGTGGAAACCTTGTACGTCCCAAACCATTTACTTTTCAGGACATTCAGGAAAGCGAAACCTGCGTTCCACTGATCCAATGTATTTATTCAGTCACAAGCTGTTGTTAATACTTTTCATTGGTTACATTTTTATAAAACCCCAAAGAAAGTGAAGAAAGACTTAACAACTTTCACTTTCAAAATGTAAAAAAAAAAGTGATCTACAGAAGCAGTAGATATACAAACTTGCGTAACTCAAGTAGATCATTATACATAAATATAAGCATACAAAACATATATACCGGTACAGTTTAACACTAGATACAAGGCTTCTGTCAGACAGCAACGATATACTGCATGCCATTGGTTAACGTTTTGAACAGTTAAACGTTATATATATCTGAGAATACAAATATTTCCGGATAAGGTTATTGACTTTTCTTGTAACCACTGCGCTCTGACTTCAATGGTGCGCTATCCTCTTGGCCGGGGACCAAGGAAATGCTTTGGCAATGTCTCGGGACCCCCGCCCTCCCCCCTCCCGACCCCCAATATAAATGGACTGCTACAATAACCTTAATAATAGAGGCAAAACACCATAAATAAATACTGAAACCAGATATAATCATTAGGGAGGTCTATGCATGTACTATGTGTACCATGTAAACTCTCATTTTATTTTTTATTTTATAATTTGGGGACCCCCCCAAAATAATTTGGCGACCCCCCGAGGGGTCGCGACCCACGGGTTGAGAACCCCTGCTCTAAGGTCAACATCATATAAAAAGGCTATCACACTGACGAAGGCTGGATAGCCGAAACATTTATCAGTATGATGTAAAAAAATATATACCGGTATATAAAAACTATCTTGCCACTGTGTGTGAATAAGGTTACCGGTATTATTAACATTGCATGACAAAGAATTTGTATAACTTTATTTATAGGCATATTTGAGTCTGTCTATAATAAACACATGAGATATCTGTCTAAACACCTGAACGTGGCCAGAGCACTCTGTCTTCTGGTCTGTGGAATGTAAAATAAGAACACTGTTTACCTATAATGTGCCGTTTTCACTGTTGCTACACTAAAATATGTGAAATAAAACCCATAGTCATATTCATAGCTATGTAGCCTACTAGGTATTTTGGCATCAAAAATAGGTATGACATTATTTATCGCACAGCCCCAGAAAGTAAATCAAATAAGTGTTAAATTGAACGGTAATTCAAAAATCACACCCGTGTGAAGTGAGTGGTGCAACTCCGTGTGGGGGTTTCCGGGGGGGGGGGGGGGGGGGGGGGGTTCCAGACCCACAGGAACGCACCCAGGGTGCCGGCCCGGTTCCGGCGAGCCGCCCCGCGTCCGAAACGGTAGAGAAATTACAGAGTTACCATGTGGGGGTCCCCAGGGGTGTGGGGGGGAGCTCCAGGAACGCGCCCAGGGGGCCGGGCCGGTTCCGGCGAGCCGCCCCGCGTCCGAAATGGTTGAGAAATGACAGAGTTACCGTGCGGCGGTCCCTCTACTGTACTGTACTGTCACTGTACTGGCACACCCGAAAGCATACAGTTAATATGTGCGTGTGTGTTTATGTGTGCATTAGGTTGCGCACAGGTGGTGAAAAACAACCATGCTGTTTTCGTGCTCATACCCAGCCAGCCAGCTACCCACCCAGCCAGCCACACACATAGCTCCTTAAGGGAGTGGTTGCACCACTCAAAAAAATGTACCTATCATTTTATAATGGACGATTTACTTTCCGGGCAAGTGGACATGACCTTTGGGCAAGTAGAACATGACAAGTGCCTCTGAGCCCTTAGTGTCAACCCCATGTACAATAATGATTCTGTAAGTCAGAACTGTATAGCCTGATCAATGACGTCTACAGCTAGCTAACCATGCAGGCTTGGTTCATTTAGCAGGTGAAGCCTTACCAGTGCGTCTCTGGGGGGAGCCACTGTGTCATTTCCAGATGGAATTAGAAGGCCAGGCTGAGGAGACAAACAAACAACTGCATGAGATCGCCATCTACTGGAGCCATGGAGGATGTGCTGGTCCATTATTAGAGCAGAGCAGTACAGTATGTGAATTACATCCTGTAAATCAATACATAGCACAACAAATCAAAAAACAGGGTGTTTTTTTATTCCCCATCTAGATTTAAGGGATATTAATGCTAATAAAGATTATGTACACTTGTACAGTATATCTTTCTTCTTCCATTTAATCTAACTAATACGATACTCAGTTGCACTACATGTCCAGTAGCATGGAGGCACAGAAACATTTCTATTAGTGTGGCAGCCAAAATAATTATTTGAACAGAGTGGAAGACCCCTATTGTACCTTGTTTTACCAGATGGATGAACACAATTGTGTCCCTGATACACCTGGAGAGGCTGCGTTGCAACGGGCAGGACAGTCTAGCAACATATGAATATATAGCTCCTTCTCAAAAGATTTGGTCTCGTAAAATATACTAATATTTTGAGATAGGACTTTTAGATTTTCATGAGCTTTATGCCATAATCATCAAGATTCAAACAAAAAAGGTTTTAAATATTTCACTTTATGCACAATGAATCTAGAATATATGAATGTTTCACATTTTGAATTATATTACGGAGGAAATGAACTTTTCCATAATATTCAAGTTTTTGAGAAGGAGCTGTATATGGGGCACTATTATGGGTCATCTCGACTCCTCTGTGTAACTGCTGTGCTCTCTACGCTCTTTTTGTTAATGTTTCGAAACTGTTGTATTATTTATTCCTTATACCTCATTACAATAGGTCTGTTACTCGTTCATTATGCATTATAGTCTGGTGTCTGTGTTATGTCTAAAAAAAAATCAATAAAAACTATTTACTGATTCGTTTGTATTGCTGCCGACCACAGATCGCAGTTAACTATGAAATTGTGCATTTCCCGTCAGTCACACCCCATATATGGTCATGCCTCATGACATCACGTGATGTCATCAATATTAAGCCCATATATGGAGATCCCTGATGTCATCAATATTGGCCAACAACTCTACATCTCACCTCAAACCTCAAACCCTTAGATCTCCATATATGGAGCTGACCTGTTGTGACATTCCATATGTTGATCCTTCCCCATCCATCCCTTTTGACTGATACCTGTCCATTCAAACTCTAGACGGGCCGGTAACAGGTACGGTCGCCCCTTTTCCATCTCACCCCACTACTCTACCTAGCTGTAAATAACAAACATAATTCATGTTGGTGTAATATTATATAAAAGGTATTATTAAGTTATCATTGTTAAGTTCACTCTGTATATCCACAGGCATAATAGCATGATGATGCCATTACAAAACATGGGCTACATGGAAGAAATGTGTTTAATAAAACGAAATGAACTGCTAGGTCCTACATTAACTTAATTAAGCAGTCACTGTCTCTGTCTCATGTTATTCTTTCTTAATTTTACAGAGTATAGAGATCGACTACTATAGAATCAAATAAATCTGTATACAAGATAATTTCAGATTTCAGAGAGGGAGGGAAATACCAAATTAACTGTTAACTACATTAACACATTTCGCTGGGGTGAGTTGGTAAGGGGCAAGTCGTCTGGTATTCGACGGGCCTGCCCCAAAGTTATTAGTGCAGCCGCATCCGGCAGCCGGCAAAAACTAGAGTTCTCAACAGGCCCGAAAATTAAGGCCCGGCCCTACCTGGGCCCTCATCAAATCCTGTACACTCAAGACACTGGGGCGCTGCCACCCTTAGATCTCCATACAGTATATGGAGCTGCTGACCTGTTCCGACATTCCATATATTGATCTGACCTCATCAAACCCTGTACACTCAAGACGCGCTCCATATATGGCCAGTACAGAATTCATTCCATATGTTTATCTGACCCCTCATGCCAAAGCGCCAACGATCGCTCAGCAGTCTGCTGTCACCCAGGCGGATGCGTGCACACGACCTTGCCCTTTAGGGTGAGGTCATATTACTGGTAATAATGAGATGAGATATAAATGCACCATTTATTAAAAAACAATGATTCAAAGACAGGACTACATTTCTTTCAAGTAAGGCCCTTCCCTCAGGGGAGAATATTGTCAAACCAGACATTAGCAAGCATAGTCTGTCACTTTGCTCAACATGTACTGTGAGGAACATAACTAATATTTTTGAATGTTCAAATTCAAGATTGGTCACTGAATTATGCAAATGTCCATAATGCACACTACAGTAAAACACTAGAGGGTGAACAGCTAATAAATATGACAATGGAGGCCAGGGGCCAAACAAACCGATGCTCCAATGTAGGCTGAAAGCATTCTCATTTTCTCATGCACTGGTTGATGAGTTATAAATATTGATTTTCTTACTGGTAATCTGACAGTGGAATGTCATGCATTGCAGTTATATTAAACACAACACACATACCACAATCTGCCACTCATCTGGAGTTCAGGCCCACTAGATTCAATGCACCTGGCCTTGTAACCTTTTTTTCAGTGTTTTTAACAGGTGGCCCAATTCTGAACAGTGACAACCAGATCGCACCACTGAGCTAACAACATATTATTAATCTATTATTAATGTAGCATCCAAACATTGGCTAGAAGAGAAGGTGTACATAGAACTTTGTGTCAGTTGACAGTTAAAAAAACAAAACAGGTCTACTCTGGGCAGTGCACGGTCGTTGGCAATTCATTGTATTATTCCAGAATGCTATTAAGTATAATGCATAAAAATGGTCTTTGTACCATGGTCTGCTAAGAGGATTTAAACCCCAAGAAAGCCCATATAGCTTGTTTCCATTCATTGTATTCAATTCATCGGGGGGGAAAGTGATAATTCATCCATTTGAAACTCGATCTGACAAAAGTGACAGAGTTAAATTATCAACACTCAACATTTCAAGAGACTGCAGGCTGGCAGGAGTGACTGGAGTTCTGGGAAGCTAACTCCGACCTTTACTCCCGAGTGATATTAGCCGCATAACGTTACAGCATGGGAATTATATCACTGTGAAGGTTACTTTTATAGTAGCTGATAAGTTCACCAATGATGTTGCGTCCCCTACTGCTGCACCTCCACCTGTCAACACCACCACACTGGCAACTTTTTATGTGCTTAAATTGCTAGCTTGCTAAACTTAGCTAAACAAGCTAACCTGTGTATTAGCTCTAGCACATATCAACATATTACAAACTCGGTCGATCGCTAGAATCAGGCAATCGCTTCGAGTAGACAACTTGTCCTTTTCGTGGGTGTGTGAAATGAAATGTCAAACAAGGGAAAAATGTAGTAGACCTTTGTCGGTGGCTCAGGTTGATCAGTGGATGCCATCTTGCGAGTTCCTGACTATGGCTGCTCCAGATCTATTGCTTTTCCTGACTGAACTGAAGTAACGGCAAAACAAACAACATGTAGGACAGTCAGACAGGTGAATTGTTTATTTGCCGAAAAAGTCTTTCAGTAAATAGAAGAATGCTCAAATAGAAAATCACTGCATTTGCGTCTATACAAGTGCTTTTTAAACTCTTCGAGTTCGTTTAAGGCACAGCAAATGGACAAGTAAAAATCATAATAATTGTGTAACTTTGTGTAGGTTGTCACAAAATCCCAAGGCAGATAGATATACATATACGCCTTCCGCGTAATCGTTTTAAGTTGGCTAACTGACGTACCAGGACAGACTACATTTCCCATGATTCCATAGACCAGTCGACGCTTCCGCATTCGAATTTGTAAAAGCTGTAGTGTAGAACCAGTGTAGAACCAGTGTAGAACATAGATATTGGTGTAGAAGTCTTGATTTTTATCTTTAGCTTCTTGTCTGTCTACCTACGTAGGATGACAGAAATTAAACCTTGTAAAGTGTGTAATTTCACACGACAAAAATCCTATGGATTGGTTGTGCCCTCTTTGGATCAGATGAGGATAAAGGGTGAGTTTGTTTTTAGGAAGGCTAACGTTAATGTTGGATGAAGAGATTCGGGGTGAGGACTGGACTGGAGATTTTAAACTGTTCGCTTTATATGTGCACGAAACAGACGTCAGTTTTCATTGGCTTCTACATATACAGTTTAACAGTTGTATGCTTATAACGAAGTTAAATTTAAGCTAGTTTATAGAACTATCTTTTTGATTATTTATTGCTCTTTATCAAATTCTCAATCCACCATATGTATAGCATATGCTGCTGTACAATTTACCAATTTAAAATGTATAGCTATGATGTTAACTTACGGTACTTATTAAAATAAGTGTCTTCTATTCTATTGCATGCTACATTTCCGTGTTCAAACTTGTCAAACTCATACACATGCATGAAAGACCTCCCACCTGTCCTGTTCATACCTAGAATGCTACTCACCAGGCGTGGCCCATACAAGACCTTTCATGAATGATGAAGCCTGTGGGCCTGTCCTGAAGCCATCATCCATTACCTAAAATCGTTTAGACTCAGCAATTCTTGAGAACCATGGCGACTAAAATTAGTCTCTTTTTCTGTAGTGTAAATAATTACTCATTGGGCTATAAATGTGGCAAATATACATGGACTCATTGGACTGAGATTAAATAAATTCACCAAACTGTGCTATACAATTTACCCTAATGTAAAGTTATTTTTTGGTGTATTACTATTATCAATGTTCTTCCCACAGGATGTGAGTTCCTTGGTTTCAGCCCTGATGCCCCTGTTACAGTTGTCCTAGAAGATGATGGAACAATAGTGGAGGATGAGGGCTACTTTTTGTGTTTACCCAGAAACACAAAATTCATGCTCTTGCAAGAACAAGAGTCATGGTCACCCGTTCGCAGAAGTAAGAATGCTCATGATTGTAAAGATAACGAAGACTCTCACTTCCAGTCATGTTGTTGGATCCGAGTAGTTGCTCATTGGATATTTAGTCCCCATATATGGGGATATCCAACTAGGACATTGGGCTATATGACATATGACATGTCTAGTATGACAATCCCTATATTTGGCCCGATCCGACCTAGTGCTGATATCAGATAGATGTGGTAGAATCATATATTATGGATAGATCTAACTGGCTTAGTTATCGTGACAAGCATAGTCAGAGCATAGTCTTCAGGGAGAAGGCAGAAGTCGAAGCATCCTGGTTTAAGTTCTAACTGGATACCACTAAGTAATCAGCAATAGAGCCTTGAGCTATTTTATATGGTTATGTGTGACCAATCAGACCATTTCCCAACCAATATTTCTATATGCAGTGTTCTTTAAAATCGTATCCTTCCATTGTAGTCGATGGTGGTACTGCCTGGATGGCCAGAGATTCTATGATTTTGGAGACTGACGATGTGGACGGCGTTTCCAGCGAACCAGAGCATTGGCAGATACTGGCCCAGCAGCTGAAAGAGAACCTCTCCAGTATCATCCTTATGTCAGAGGCAGACTTACAGGTATCTGATTCAGTGGTATAACGACCATATTCAGACAACAGTTAGGTTAGATCATTTACAGCTGTTCAACATTTATTTATTTATTTATTTATTTGACAGGGACAATGCTCATTAATCAACATTTCAGTTTTCACTTCCATGTAAATGTGCCAGAGTTAGCCATAAGCTAATTTACATCTGTAGTCCCTGAGCAGGCTCTTAAAATGGTAGTAAAACTAAACATACAAATGACACATACACATACAGTACAATGCAATACAATACAGATGAAAGAAAGAGTGTATAGTGTATGCGTTGATGCCATGTGTGCACATGTGCCAGCACCCAACACTATGTCCATACAAAAACACAATACAATACAGATAAAAGAAAGACAGAGTGTGTAGTGTGCCAGCACACAACACCATGCGTTGATGCCATGTGTGATGCAATTACGTTACAGGAGCATACCAAGCTTCCAAGGCAACCGTTCTACCTCTTGAGAATTATGGCATTGGTTTAGCAATATATTGTGTCATACTTGTAAGTTGTAACTTGTATTTATTTTACCCAAGATGAAATCAAACCATGATGCATGTCTGTATCACTTGTGTCTCCTTGCTGTTCCAGATCTTGGTGGACAGATCTGTCCCTGAGCTGGCCTCTGAATTGGGCTTCCAGCCGAAGAAGGTCCAGATGCTTCAGGAGACCCTCCTGAGGGTATTGGACAACAAAGAGGAGGAAAGACAGTCCAAGGAGCTGCTCGAGCTCTACCTCAGGGCTGTAGAGAGAAAAGATGGAGAACAGACAGAGCCCAGCCAGCCCAGGCAGGATGGTAATAACTCTGTTAGTTGCTTATTTTTTTTAGTAACAAGAGCGTCTGTTTTAAAGGTGCTAGACCACTGGTAGATGGATTGCTGAGGTGAAGCACCACTCCTACTATCAGCTCCCAGTTCTTGCATCATGTCTAGTTACCCAAGCCATGTTTCTCATATGCTGAGTTGGCAGTGCCCAGGATCAAAACCAGAACCATGTGATTCAGTGGTGAGCACTATACCAACTGAGCTAGGCAGATACACTTCTGAGCATAGATTCAATCTTTTATTACAAAGTAGAAACTCTCTTCTTGTCAGCTTTGTGGGCCTGTAATCAGGCACACCATTGATAAATACTTGTTGAAAAACATGATTACCTAATACCTTTTACTTCCTTCATTTAAGGTGTTCTATGGAATTTTGCCATTGTGAAAGTAGAGCTCTGCCACTAGGTGGAGCCGTTGTTTCAAATGACACCGACTTAAGATAGAAATAACAAATGAAACTGGGAAATAACATTTTCGTCCATACAGTGGTTGGTGACATGGATGTTCCAGACGGGACAGAGGTGGACTCGGTGTCTGGATTCATGACTAGAACACTGATGGTGCTCAAGGGTAAAACAAGCCCAGAAACCAGACTCTCATCCGAGGAGCTGCAGGTACAGTAGTTCACGATAGACTGTCGCACTCACTGAATTATATGACAGTGTTTTGCACATTCTGGCTCAAACATATCATCATAACATCTATGTACAAAATGTGCCAGATTTTCTTGTTTTATTTTGTCACTTTGATATTATAATTGCACTCGCCAGTGAGGGCATGTCGATATAACCCGGGGACTGTGTGCCACTGTGTACTCTAGCTCTCTCCGTAGTCTGCAGTCTGGTTCAAGAGGGGGGAAATTAACATACTGCGACATGGTCAAGCTGTTGACTTTGTTAGTAAATAGCTAAACAGAATGCACATTGATTTTTTTTGCCCTGTAGTACCCCATTAAATCGACAACAAGCTATTACTACATAAGTAGTGAAATCATTTTCATTGTGTGATCTAAGGACAACTACTGTGGCTAATTGTGGAAACAGTCCAATACATGGCATATTTTCTTGGGTTTTTATATGGGGCAGTGGTCATTATTTTAGGTACTATTCATTTCCCGTTTCTTTATTAAAACAAATCTAAAAACAATAACATCTGTCCTTTTAAGTGGGAAATAAAATGTAGTTATTTACTTACTGTGTAGTTCATATACATTTCAGGCAATTCATAAAGTAGCTATAAGAAATATGTCAAAAGATGTGTCACAGAGACGAGCGTTTTACCATTGCTGGCTGTCTGAATACCAAAAAAAAAGAAATTCAAATTTTGAAAATACTGAAAAAATATTTCTTATAGCAGCTTTAAGGATTACAGGGATATTCTAAAGGCTCAACCCTATGAACTCTAGCCTTGGCCAGCCTCATAGCGGGGATTCACTGAAGATTCTAAGAATCTTCAGTGAATCCCCGCTATGAGACTGGCCAAGCCAGGCTATATGAACTCCCCATTGCAATTAGAACTGCAGATCACACCCAATCCTCTGCTGTAGTCTGAAGACTCACCTCTTCAGACTCCATTAGCCCGTAGCACTTGTGTAGCACTTGCCCTAGCCTCGACAACCTTGCAGGCTTATTCATAGGCTAAAAATGTAATTTAGATGGCATGTTAGGTCAAATGCTAGGTCATTATTTACCTGGCGTCCTAGAGTGAAACAATGTACAGAATATTGATTATCTTTGGATATTCTACTGTTAGACTGATGATAGGTTCTTGGTTTACTTATGATCCTAGAATGACTATTTCAATGCTTTTGATGTCTTACTTTGTGTTGTCTTTACTTACTGTAAATCGCTCTGGATTAAGAGCGTCTGCTAAATGCTTAAATTTAAAATTGTTAAACTGGAATTGAAACGTTGATATGCAATAGTGGAGGTGGAAGTGTGGAGATTGCGGACTCCTATCTGTTGCTGGACCACTTACCTTACCCACATTCCAGGTGTTCAGTATTAAGACTCTGTCCTGTCCATGTCCAGATGGTGGTTGCCAAGGGGCCTGCGGTCATGGCACAGGTGCTGGGCTGGAACGCAGAGAGGACATCAGGGCTGCTCCAGGCCTGTGACGCCGAGCTGACCAGAAGGCTCCAGCAGGTTCAGGTTATGAACTCTCTTAACAGCCAAACACAGCTGGCCAGCGGCCAGCAGCAGCCAGAAGAAGAGAGCGCAGAGGATAGCCATAACACATCAGCCAAAGACGACGAGTAGGACAAGCCTTCATGTGAGCAGAGACTGATAAGTGTACATTGACGACCTGCAAATAAATGGGCTTTACACTATATGTTTTTAGGAATAATGTCCATAATGCGGGAATGTACGAATGCTGATGAAGCACAGTACCAAATAGTGCCACTTGCCTACGCAAACCACTTGCATTCTATCATCTCACTAAGGTGCAGAATAGCACAAGTGTGATTTGCGATTTTGCATAAGTCAAGTATGTTGGACTGAACCACTTACTGTATGTGTCTTTACAGTATGTTAATGAAAATGTGTTGCTGTGAAAAATGTCCTTAAAGATCCTTTGCAAACTCAAGGTCATGATAGTTACTCACAGATAGGTCAAGCCAGTATGTTGCCACAATTTCTTAAAGGGCCACTTCAACCCTTTTGCAACCAGATCTTATTTTAATGATGACAAACACTTTCCTAGGGGTTTTATGTCGGTAATTTGTGTTTTTAGATATTTCAGTATTTCAAAGTGTCCATGGACTCCATGATGTTATGGACACTGGGCTCACTTCCAGGAAGTAAGTGAGCCCACTGTCCATGACATCATGGAGCCCATGGACACTTTGAAATACTAATACTATCTAAAAACACATATTACCCACATTAAAAACACCAGGAAAGTGTTTCTTGTCTCCAAAACCTCATTAAAATAAGATCTGGTTGCAAAAGGGGTGAAGTGGCCCTTTAAGAACTAGGTCGCTAAAAAGATTAGGACTGTTTTAGGTCAAAATGTGTATATATATTTTTAATTCGATTGAATGCAGCACACAGTTCAATGACAGCACAATCAGCAACTTCTAGCTAATGAATACAATTGTTTTGGTCCTGTTGCTGTTCTATTTTAGATTTGAAGCCAGCTAAGTGCTCTTTTAATTAAGTAAAAGGCCAAAGCCCTCAATTCATCAACCTTTCAGCTGCTAAGCAATGAGATTCATTTGATCTGGTTACTGTCTTGAATATAGCACCAAAGTAAGTTAACTAAGATAACTTAACTTTGCTGCTAGATCTTACACTTCGATCTTAATTCAAACTAACCTCTTTACTCTTAGATTTATATTGGGATTATATTTAGAATTAGATTTTAGGATAAAATGTCAAATAGTCTGTAAAAAAAAAAAACACTGGAACGATGGTGGATGCCCCAAATAAATACCATTCCATCAATCCCCCAGCGTGAGCGCCAGTGTGGATGTGATTATCCACAATTTCTCCTCAGTGGCTGGAGCAATTGATCTGAATTTGCACACGGGCATATGCACAAAATAACGACAGCCGTTTATCACTTTCCCAAAATGTAAGCTGTTAGCGTTTTTATGTCGACGCCAGAGATTTGGAGTTTGGGCCATGGGACCTATCGTCGCCATTGCCACACAGAACACTAGCCTACAAATCTTATAAAGGACTTTCCTTTATACTGCGTTTTATGAGCAGGAGGGCGCTTTTTGGATATCGTCTTCATAACGCTAGCATGCAGATTCCCAAGTGCAATGTTCTAATCCAGGTGTTGTGAGACTGGCGGGCCTGCCCGCGGCCGGTCGTTGGAACTATTCATGAGCGGGAGCGCGCTTTGGAGAATGGATATAATTTATATAGCACTAGCACACAGAATCACATGATGTGCAATGTTCTAATCCAGGTTGTGTTATTAGCACACATGCTTGCCTTAGCTCAAACAGCTAAAGCCCTAACTATACCAGAGGGTCGCCATACAACTACTTGCAAGCATAATTCTCAATGGCAGTTGCATTGGTGTGGTTTGGGCCTTAAACATCAACTTCTCACGTGTGTGTTCGCTGTGGGTCCGATGGGTCACGCACGCGCATCATACCCTGTATGACCCTATGGGCTGTATTTTGCGTGTCTTAAGTACCAGGTCTTATTACTTAACCTAAGACCTGGAGGCGTGGTCAATGCTCTTTGGCCACTCAGAATAGCCAAATGGCATTGATCACGCCTCCAGGTCTTAAGTTAAGTAATAAGACCTGGTACTTAAGACACGCAAAATACAGCCCAAAGTGTGCATATCCCTGAGTATGGATTTAGACTATAGTTCATTATTGCTTTAGCCTTTTAGTGGAAACCCAGATACATGGCCATGGGACAGAGATTCTGTGAATTAATAGGCTATAGATATCTCAACATTTTCAACTGCAGAAGGAATAAATCTTCTAAATAGACTGACCTCCAAGTACTTTGGCAACAGATAGTTATTATATGGTACTTAATTGTGCAACTCTACATCTAGGCTTCTGAATAGTGACTAGTCCCCCCAGTTCAGTGTTTGTGCCAAACTGGATGTTGGCAGAGCACTACAGTGAAACGGAGTGGAAGGAAGGCCACAGGCAACATAAGACTGACAATGTGTTTGTAATACACTGATAAGCCAGCACTTGTCAAACTTGACAAGTGTAGCTTGGATGAGGCACTTGACTACACTCTTTTGACTATATGGTTTTTACAATTAAGGTTGGTGAGGGGTGCGTTAACACGACCGGATTAAGGTTGGTGAGGGGTGCGTTAAAACGACCGGATTAAGGTTCGTGAGGGGTACGTTAAGGGTTGGGAGAGGGTTAGGTTTACTGTAGGTGTGCTGCCCCGTGGGAGGTGAGGGTTTGAGATAGGTTGTAGGACTAATGACTGGTCTAACCAATGACAACACATTTTCAACAAATTCAATAAACATTGATTTAACCTTTTTTTGTCTTGTTCTTACACCCTTTAGTTTTTTCTTTTTTTTAAAACTTTAGGCAGAATCCCTTCTCAGGGTATTTGATACAGAAACCATCCAAACCCTTCCAACGCCAATGCCACGCTTATCTAGTACAAATGAATAAGGAATATGGCTCATGATAAATCCCAGCCTTCGTCTGTGTGAGTTGTGATGTAAGACTGTACATGGGCTGTCTGTCCATGTGACATAAAGGGACTTGCACTGTAGCCATTGCCACCTCTGACATCACCCATGAACAATTGCAATTGGAACCTCACACGAGATAGAGCATGATAGTTGCTTTTTGATTATTTCCCCCCCCCCCTTCTTCCAAGAAAATTATCCTTTTGTGTCTGTGAGATTGAGATGTCACCACAGCCATGTAACTTTACTTTGAATTAGGTCCAATGCATGAACCACTGAATAGTATCAGACATGCAAAGCCACTGATGTTATTTTCATGTTCACATGACACTATACTGAACCTACTATGAATTCAATTAAAGTCTGCCCCCACCCCTTCATGTGTATTCATCATTGTGTATGTGTACGTGTTCTTGAATTGTTTCCATGGGAAGTTGTATAATCTTGTGTATATTAAGTATTTTTCTATATTTCCATTTCACTTTATACACGTTAACTGGAGAAGAATGGACATGTTTTTACAAGCGGCAATAAACTGGTCGCATGCTACCCACGTCTACTGTAGTCTGTTTATTTGTCCGTCTGAGTGACGCATAACATGGTTTCTAATGAGGGGAAGCTGGAGGATGCTTTCATGTGCTGAAGATGTTTCTAGGCAATAGATGGCACAACTTTTATTTTCACTTACACCGTAATGATCATGTGCCACTTGTGTGTCTGGGAGCTCATTCTCTGTGTAGAAGGGAAGGAAGTATCTTAAAAGGAGCCTCTTGTTGAGTTGCTTCCTGCCACTGGAAAATACACCATTAATACACCTGTGAGATGTCCGATACCATGAGCTGCCTGTACAGCAAGCATTATTATCGGACGTTGCCTCTCGATATTATATCTTTTAATAGATCATTGGTAACACTTGTCCTCCTGTCGGCTGTACAAATTATGAAACACCATAGCTTTCAATATTCTTTATAAAATAGCAAAATGATCCGTTCTACAAGCTCACAATATGTGGTTGTGAGCTTGTGGATGATGATCTGCAAAATCTTTGCCTACTCCTTTAAATGTTTAGACTTCTTCTGTCAGCCTATAATAAGATGTAAAAGTAAGGATGTTTTCACGTCTGTTTG
Organism: Electrona antarctica; assembly: GCF_951216825.1. Lineage (NCBI taxonomy): Eukaryota > Metazoa > Chordata > Actinopteri > Myctophiformes > Myctophidae > Electrona > Electrona antarctica. The sequence continues at coordinate 43,899,467 of NC_136807.1, forward strand.
GCACTATAGTCTGGCAGCCAACAGGCTCCTTTTGTTTACCATTACAAACTTTCCTTATGCTTTAAGTAGCATATGAAATGTCAAACTCTTTTCTTTTCGCAGATAAGTACTGTCAAACTAGGGGTTTTTGATTATTCCGAATCCATTCCAAGCATTAGTTTTGCACAAAAAAACACTCCTTGGGCTAAAAACGGCCATAGCCGTCATCACAAATGTGATGAGGTCAGCACATTTTGGGCACGTGGCTTCTGGCCGTTCTTTGTGCAAAACTAATGCTTGGAATGGATTCTGAATCATGAAAATGACGTCACATGCTACATGAAGCATAATGAAAATTTGAAAATGGCATGGTAACATATAAACCCCTATTAAAAAATTAAAAAATGCTCAATAGAGATTCATGAATGTATGTATATAGACAATATTTTAGGCCAATAAAAAAAAGACTATAAATGTCCCACTCCACAACCCCCGACTGCCGGACTACTAGGTGATTCTTGGAAAACCAAAAAGGTTGCTCACCCCTGCATCAGGTCCCGGGGGAGTTATTTGGTTCTCAAAGTCAGGTGCTCAGCAAAACGATCGATAGTAAGGAACTGTAACTCTGAGGAATGATAAATGGAACTAAATAGACCCACCAGGGTCATTTGGTTCCATGTGGGTCTGTGGCCTATAATGCATAGCAAACAAAACAGGGTCTTTGAAAGTAAAAGGTCTGAGAAGAACTGGTTTAGAACATGACTTGGGCTCTGAAGTCTGAAGAACTGGTTTAGAACATGACTTGGGCTCTGAAGTCTGAAGAACTGGTTTAGAACATGACTTGGGCTCTGAAGTCTGAAGTGGTACCGTTTGGTGTTTTTGTGGTTCATTCCCATCCTCATCATTTTATTCTTCAATAAATGGATGATGACCAAAACTGGGATGACAGGTTGAAAGTGGGTGACCAATAAAAGGTATTACGGCTTGCGGCAAAATCTCATGAGATCCATTGGTACAGGGTTTTTCTTTTTTTTCCCCTCTTTTTTTGGGGGGGGGGGGGGGGGGGGGGGGGGCAGCAACAACGTTTCTTTGCACATGTCAAGAAGTTCTATCTTGAGATGAATGACTGGACAGTCATGTCAAGGCAGTGCATGCAGTCGTGTGGCTGCATGCGCCTGCTTGCTGGACATGTATCAGAGCTTATTTAATAGGCTTCATGGTGTGCGGCGCTGTGCGTAGTTCCTGTGGCATTAGGCTCCACCTAAGCTGACCACCAGAGAGTAATGCTTATTTATGCTTTGGTGTACAGCGGCGTCACGCGCCACATATAACAGATCTACAAGCTCACAACGCTTCATATCGGTGCACGACACTGTCGTATGACACTATAAATCAGGCTTAAAGGACCAGATTTACAGAGCAGATGTTTTACATTTTACAACATCTATCAACACATTTAATGGAGATTACAAAGGTGTTGTCAGTGTACAAGAGAAATTATTTAAATTTCTGTCCTGTCAAAAGATGTGCGGAAGTGGATAGTAAATTTGTTGCATTTATTTATAGATTGTTTTATATGAAATTGTGTGCAGGTACTTAAGTTCTGCTTAGTTATGCGATCTGTTACCCCAATCTGGGACTGTGTGTACATTTGGTGCACAACAAATTGATGTTAATTTATGTGGTCAGATTTCTTTTGGGAAAACATGTTGAAGGAAGGCCATGTAATTTGGCTAAGTTGGAAATGTCAAGGTAATGTCATGCTATGGGTCATCATGTAGCTGGCCTTCAGACCACAAAGCCTGTGCTGGCGCAAAATTGGGGAATTGACTTTAAGACAAAACAGTTGAGTAGAAGTTCACTTATTGTGGTCCAAGAAAAGCTTTAAATACATCCACAAAATCATTGATTATAAATTAGACAAATGCGTGGCCTCCCGGCAGCGACACATTCCAACAGGTGCCTTTAATGGTGGCACTTTCCTGTACTTTGAGATCGAGATCACAGATATCACAAATATCAGCAAAGGAGAGGCACTTTCATGGGACTGAAGAACCCTATAATGAGTGTTTTGATAGAGAAGTGGTGGATGAGTGCTGAGAACAAGCTGCATAATGTATGAAGGTTAAATGAGTACTATTCCCCGCTTCTTCCACAGGAGAGACAGAGGCAGTTGATTTGACTTTCAGACATGCTGAATTGATTACATATTTCTGCCAGGATATCAAAATGTTTCAAGTGTTTGTGTCTTTTGCTACTCCAGACAGCGAGAATAACCTTTAGTGATTGTTTTTTGTTTTTGCATTTTTTTTTATTACAATTTCATGTGTGTTCCAAGTCATAAAGGCAGATTTAGTCTTAGATTTAGAGCTTAAGTCTTTAAAGGACCACTTCACCACTTTTCAACCTTTCTTCATATAATAGGTCCTCACTAATAATCATGATGAAATGGCACAATTTTTGTCTCATAGGAGGGCTATGGGCAATTCAGAAACCCGTCCACCAGTGACATCATCGTTAGGCAGATTCTTTTTAAACAATATTTTTTTACAAAAATGTTTAGATTTTTATTTTCGTGAGAACGATGGCTTCCATTTTCGCATTTCAAAGTTTGTGGATCGTGTGACAACGTACGTATGTCACTTTGATACAGGCCAACAATCAAATGAGCAAGACTTGCAACTTAGGTTATGACCTCTTCGCCTGTTGTGCTAGTGTACTTGATCTTCCACCCCTTGTTTTCCCCAGTAGCATCAGACCTGAATTTGACGTGCACCTGGTAACTTCCAGTGTCAATTGTGCCTGGTGGTGATGATCCACAGAAGGGCCCATACTCTTGTCCTGCTGTCGAAATCTATAAGAAGAGAGGAAGAATGGAAATCAAGTTGTTATACGCTTGATGTATTTGTGTATTGGCCGGCTGAAGTGTGCAGCAGACCGCAAGGAAATATATCTCCGAGGAGGACAACACATAGTGACAGGCTGCCCCCGCAAGCATGAGGAGGAATACATTGTTTATTCATCAGCTCATGTCTGTGTGTCTCAAATTGGTTTGCGGTTCCGAAGACATATCATGACTGACCTTCAAACTATCGTATGGACAGGGGACTTCAAGGTGACCCTCCACGTCAAATGGTGCCAGGAATTCTAGGAGCACTCTGTATCCCTCCGGTAGACGGATGGTGTGGTCACACTGAGTCATGGGTGGGTAAGGACTTGGGTGGCCTGGACTGGTAAGCACCCCTGACAGCGTAGTCAACACCTGGTTCTGGCATGGAACTATATCAATTACAGCCAAGGCATGGTTCAGTCAGACACGTTATAGGCACTAGATACAAATACATTGTTATGTAAATGATGATTTTCATGCCATTATCCTGTTCCCGCCTTTTTAGTTTTGCAAGGCTTTTGCAATCAGTTGGATGAGATATTCTCATAACATCCGTTGAAGTTAGAAGGTGACAAGGAAGTTTTGTGATAAAAATGATTAGTTTTATTTCCAATCTCCAGTCCAAATATCTCAATTTGAGATATGGTCTGGCATCATCAGGGATGTGAATCATTTAGGTAGGCTTATTGCACCGGTAAGTACGCAGATGTTGTTAAAGACAACAATAAATGAATATGGCAAAGAGGCTGAGTTGCTGTAATTCATATAATTATGGAAATATGAAGGCAGATAATCGTTTTTTTTTGCCTATTCTTCACATGATTTGTTTTGTCATGTCACTCTTTTTCCTTTTTGCAAAGAATAACTGTTTGAAGCACAGCCATGCTTGTAATTGTGATTAATTACCATGCATCAGTACACTATTAGTGCTGCCAACAGGTATCAATTTTCACTGGCTTTTTTGGGGGGTCGCTTTTCCCATAGGAATCATCAGTAATTAACTGAGCCTTATACTGGTTGGCAGAGATCAATGCAGTATTCCTCTTCAGCCTGAAATTACTTAGCACAACCCGACAATGCTACAGTATAATGAAATCCAATCTCAAACACTGCCACAACTGTGTGCCCTATATGCAGAAATGTCAACACATTGCTTCCAATGGATATGTTCTGCTGTACAAAAATGGTGTAAAAATAAATAGAATATGTAAAAGACCCAATAGGGGTTCATAAATGTTTTAGTAGCAAACAAAGCTCTATTCAGTACAGCCATATCTCCCGCATTCTTGCTTCTATACCACTACTTTGTATTTGTATGTGTTTACCTTACTGTAAATCGTTCTGAATAAATCTGCTAAATCCCTAAATTGTACCTCCCATGTGTTCATTGTGTTTATTACCACAGTGAGGATGTGCCAAAATGTCCCCACTACATCGAGGAGCTGAACTGAAATATCTCTCTAGTGCAGGGGTTCTCAACGTTTTTGGCCGGGGACCCCCGGAAATGCTTTGGCAATGTCTCGGGACCCCCGCCCCGCCCCCTCCCGACCCCCAATATAAATTGACTGCTACAATAACCTTAAACCATTTTGGGCGGGAACCCCTTTTGGTGTTTTAAGCATTGTTATAATTTAGCTATTGAAAAATAGCAGATCTACAAGCTCATAGCGCGCCACCGAGTGGCGCGCTACGAGCTTGTAGGTCTGCTATTTTTTTTTAATCGTGAAAAAAAAATCAAAAAAGAAAATCTTTTTTTTTTTTTTTAATAATTTGGGGACCCCCTAAAATAATTTGGCGACCCCCCGAGGGGTTGCGACCCACGGGTTGAGAACCCCTGCTCTAGTGCATGCATTGAACAAGATTTGAGGTTCGGAGCAGCATTCTATCCAAGTAGAGGAATGATGGAAATCGACTTACAATTAGTATCTGAAGCACATCATTCTGCCATCCACTAAAGTGTTTGGACTGATGCGTATAGGCTGGTGTGCTTGGACAGAAAACTGCAGTACTGGTAGCTGAATTTCCCTTGGAGAATCAATTTAGAGGTCTATATCTATTCCCACTCTTGGACTGATCTTAAGATGAAAATGCCTCTTGAGATTCTTTTTGTATGTGGTCCTTACCGGTGCACGATCTGTTGTTGTCATGGAGAAGATAGCCTAATTTGCACGTACAATAGTATCCACCGATGTAATTGTGGCACATATGGTCACAGATACTCTCCCCATCTGCTGTGGTCAGACATTCATTGATGTCTGTGAAAAGGGAGATCAAATGTTAACGTTATACAGAAAATAATGACATGAATGGCTAAAGGGGCATTCCCCCCCCCTTTAATGGTTAAAGTCGAGGATGACTTATAATTTTTTTTTTAAAGCTCACACATAATTATTAATATTTATTCATATATTTTTCTTCTTCTTCCAAGAGGCTATCAGAGACCTGAACATTATTAGAACATTATTAAACATTATTAACATTATTAAAACAAAGGTCAGGTCAAACGTCTTCAATATGTAAACATCCTCTTTTTGTTTTTATTATCTTTCCTTTTTGGGGGAAGAAAACCCCTGCACATTTTGTACTTTGCACTAAGTATATATACTATTTCGACTACTTCTTTTTCTATAACAAAGTTGCAAATGTATTCTCACTTAATATTCTGTAACCTCTCACTCTACACCTTTGTTATCCCACCGGGAAATTTTATTACATTTTATTGGGTAGGCCCTAAAATTATGATCGCGGGGAAGGTATTATTCTTCCAGTTTGAGGGAAAGGAAGTTCTGGTTTGAGGATTCTGGCCTGATGACTACAAATCAATGACTACAACATGACGTAACATATCATCCCCGCCGAACGGATCATAAACCCAAGAAGTAATGCTGCCCAGGCTATGCAAATATAGAGCAGGCTTACCAGGCTATAGAGCGTCGCAGTCCCGCCCTCTACCATGGACCAGGAAATGATTCTCCGTTCATTTTCCTCATAGACATTTCAGAAAGTATTTATTTAAAGACGTTTACGCCGCGGACAAAGCCAACTCGAGTCGTGACAAATCATGACCACAAACACAATTTTTGGGGCCGAAAAAATAATTAGAAAGAAGAAAAAAACGGCAGGTTACAACACTTTTTTTGTTGTTTTTCTTCTTTGTAATTATTTGTTTGGTCCAAAATATTGTTTGTGTTGTCATGAGTTGTCACGACTCGAGTTGGCTTTGTCCATGGCGTAACCGTCTTTAAATAAATACTTTATGAAATGTCTATGGGAAAAATGCATTGGGTTTCATTTCCTGGTCCATGGTAGGGGGCGGGACTGCGACGCTCTATATTCGCTATAACCAACCACGTCAGGCTTTGCCGACGCTGCAAGTTGCCGGGTGAGTGTAGCTTCATTTCCATCCACTAGCTGTTTAAAAACCAGGAAGACTCCTGCCGCTCGCAGCAACTGGCATCTTCGTGACTCCACTGTGTGGAAGCACCCTATGTGTGTGACATAGCTGTAGGTCTAACCAATAGTTACCGTTTGAATCTTTTTGTAACCGGCCCTTGAGAAAAATCAAAACACTGAGGGGAACCAGACTAATATCCATGCAGTGATATTAGTATGGCTACTATACACATAGCATAATCCAGCTGGTACAGTATGTAAGGCAGGCTACAGTACATGAGGTTAGACACAAGGCATGGTATATTGCCATTATTAGCACAGCCTGCGAAGCATATACTGTTTGTACTTGTATGAGCAATGAATAAACCCCTTTGAATCTTGAATCTTTTAATATAAACCTCTTATGCTATATTATTTCGATTCTGAGATTCTATGAAGCTCTGATCAATAGATTTAACACCACCATTGCCTTGAGGCAACGATGACACCATCCTGTGTCACCTTCGGACGTGTAAAACGCTTGAAAGCCGGTGAATCGACCCTCGTTAGAGTAGTCACTCCTAAAGATCACTGACATGAGGTTCCCTGCTGACAGGATGACGGTATTTCTGGGAGTGTTTTCGTGGTCCTTCTCTCCTTCTCCACAGAAGCGCAAGGTCTCGTTGCCCTCTGCTAGCACCTGGTAAAAAATGTCAGAGCTTTTAGCATGCATGATATGTGGTTAGTGCATAGATATTCATATTTATTGTTGCCCTTACAGATAAAAACACTATGAAAACATGTTTAAAACAGAAATATATACTTCACCTGAATGTAGTCATATTCACAACGGTGGGAGGACTCCAGGCTGAAATGTGTGAAATAGAGTTTGACCCGATGGCCCTGGGGGACAGTGATGTTCCACACCATGCGCTGGTTGTTGGGGTACTGATTGGGGAAGTTGGGTGAGGTGAAGCTACCGTACAGTCCTGTCATTTCCACACTCCGCGAGACATGCAGGAAGGAAAATAGAACCACACAAAGCACACTGGCAAAAATGAGGCTCACAGTAGATGACAACAAACACACTCCCACATGTATATATAACGCAGATATGTAGCCTAACTAACGGCAGACACTTACCAGTTCATCTTGGTTTCAAATGGTTCCACAGATTTATGTGTGTGTGTGGGGACTGGTGTTGGGTGTTTGACTGAGCACCTTTGACCCACAGTGATCTTAAGGTGAATGAACCTGTCTTTGCTGACCAGTATTTGAGTAAACAAACAGAAATTGGCGGAGCTTAATCATTCACTTTTCACTCGTTTACTGCCCATTCAATTTAGGGAGGGAAATAAGAGGTACGAAACAAGCTCCTCACCCCAAATTCAAGGGGATTCAAGAACACAAATTATCCACTATCAAGGGAACTATACTGTACCGCATCTAAACTCTGTAGGGAAATTGCAAAAGGATCCCTGGAATTTCAAAACACTGAATGTAATTTTAACATAATGTTTTGCTGGATTGTCCTAGTCTGATATAACTGACATTCATTTGAGAACCATGTCTTGCAATTACTTGCAAATTACTCCCTAAACACCCATCACCAATATCACACGTCAGAACCCTGCGAAAGTTTGTCCTGTTTGTTTAGACAGTGATATTAATCAAAGAAGACTCATGCAGCTAATTATATCTGACCTCGCGTTCATAATTACTGGGCAGTGTTGGCATTTTAATAAAACCTTGAGGAAAAACAAATGCACCGTCCGACAACATTTATCACAACAGTTTTGTCTACACCTAATTACTGCTTCCAGAGGGAAAGAATGAATAGTGCTGTTGATCAGTATGATCAAAACTGAATTTCCGGAAGTTAAACCTTATATAAAATTAATTGCCTACACCTGCGGTGTGTTAATTACTTTAAATGCGGGCTGTATTGTAAGGGCTCGCTTGTGTAATGACAGTGCTGCAGTTCATGTTCGGTGCTTTGACAGAATGACGCAATATCTGTTATTCAGAATCAGAACCAATGAGGCCTTTCAACCAGAAACAAATGCCCGTTAAGTAAGCTTATAATAACCCCACCGCCTTCCTTTCCCTAACACTTGTAAATGGCTGAAATTATAATAATTATCTACATAAAAAGCAATGGTAATTTTCCTTTGCAAATGACCTGTGAATATGCTTTTCTCAAATAGTGCCATAACCTCTTCCACTTAGTGTCATTATGAATTTGTTAACATTCACTGCCTATGGTGTCTTTGTCGTCCTATTTCCTAAGCTTATGTCGTCATAATATATAATTTTCTATGGGCCTTGAAAGATTGGTGAAAATCGTCAAATAGCGTGGCAATCAAGGAACTTGACCGAGGCCACCGCGGCAGTGAATTTTAAGAAGGATAGCCAGTGGTAATGGGAATTCCTGAAATGTTCATCCACAATATCCTGTACTGGTGCTACGTGCTAGTAATATTTGTTGTGAAAGTGTAATAGCATATCATGACACAGTTAAACTATGTTTGTTTAAAAACTACACACATAGTACTGTAGATGTAACCCTCATTTCTTTTGAGCATTAACTGAGACTTGACATGTGCATTGTGAAAATACCCATAAGAAGGAGAGAAAAGTAAAAGAGAGAGCAATTAGTCTCAACCCACATACACACTATAGGCTACCTAGTAACCGGAACGCTCGCCCCCATTTCCGAGGCAGACCACTCGGCCTTCTTGGTGAGAACATACTACAGCTCCTAATACCAGTAAGACGCCTGAGGGCGAGAAGCAAAGGGCGAGGTCGTGTGCACGCATCCGCCTGGGTGACAGTAGACTGCTGGGCGAACTGTTAAGAACTCGACGGCTGCCGGGCGCGGCTGCACTAATAACTTTGGGGCAGGCCCGTCTAGAGTTTAAATGGACAGGTATCAAAAGGGAGACATCGAAGAGGAAGGATGGATGGGGAAGGATCAACATATGGAATGTTAGAACAGGTTAGCTCCATATATGGAGCTCTAAGGGTTTGAGGTTTGAGGTCAGCTGTAGAGTTGCTGGCCAATATTGACATCAGGGATCTCCATATATGGGGATCTCCATCACTGATGATGTCACATTCTCCATCCCTGATGATGTCACATAATGTCACATGCTCTCTCACCCCGACCAACCAACCAACACACACACTGACGGGAAATGCACGATTCCATAGTTAACTGCGACCTTCGGTTGCAATTAAGATATGAAATAGTTAGGCAAAAAACTGGAGGAGCGCCTTCTTCGCCACGTTCAGCACGGCGGCTCGCTCACCTGACGAATCGGTCGGCAGGTGCCACTTGTGGCTCAAGTCCATTTGTCTGGTGAGAACTAGCTGCGCTAAAAATATTGGGTCAGTCACATGGTGCTATCATATTAATGGTAACCGGAACGCTCAACCCCATTTATTTTGCGGATGCTCGCCCCCAGCCGTTCTTGTATTCTTGTATTCTTTTTACTGAGGATAAAGTTAGGAATACGTTTAGGGTTCAGCATATACTGAGGTTACGTTTAGGAAATAGGTTAGGTTTATAGGCATAGTTTTACTAAGTGCGTTTTAACAGCGAGAGAACAACGTTGAGCGACACATGAATTTCATTGGCTATCGCCTAATCACCCACTATCGCTGGACGATGTCGCCCAAAAGATAAATTATTTTCATCTTTTCGGACGACGTTCCTCCATGAAATAGAGCTAATAAAATCACTTAAGAATGCAGACAAACATCAAATCACTGCATTTCACAATAACTATAGAAAGATAACAATTTTTCCTAACTATAAATGAGTCATTAGGGCATAACACCGGGGCTCCACCGGGCGCGTCAGCGTCGCGTCTCCGTCACCGCCAGGGAATGTTCCCTTTTTAATCAATGAAGGGTGGCTCCACTGCCCGCGTTGCGTTGTGTTGCGTGACTGCATTAAAATTGCCCCGGTTAATTTTTTGACGCATGCGACGGAGGAGACGCAACGCGCCCGGTGGAGCCCCGGCTTAAGGATAGGCCATTGTCATTACATCTTCTTTGTGTCATTGACCTTGATGGTTTCCCATGTAAGCTACACCACAAGCACATCCCATGTGACATATTGATGCTGAGTTCCACTTATGGAGATTTAGATTAGTTTTTAAGAAAATCCAATACAAGTTCTATTTTAATGTATATTATGTATTGGTTAACAATCTATTATGACTCTTGTTCTTGACAGTCATGCAGTGATATAAGACATCCACTGTCATCAGTTCCTTTAGTAGACTATCAATAAATTATTATCTGAAGAGCAAAAAGAATGCAAATTAATTAATTCAAACTCAAACTTGTCTTTGACATTGAAAGATATCATGTTAAACCTATATTATGCCACGAACTGTTAAACTGCTTCCTCATGTGTTAAATTGGATTATTCAGTCCTAACCTATAATTCTTTGTGTCAATGTCAAATGTTTATTAATTTTAGTAGCGTTGTTTTGATTTCTCAGACAGATTAGATTAGATTTCTCAGACTAAAACAGATCAGTTAGTTAGCTGCCGGCCTTTGCCTTGATTGTCGCCCCACAGTGACTTTGGCGTGCAGTGATAACAAGTGATTACATTGATTTAATTATATACCGCCACATGATTGACCTTTGACCCAATAATTGTCCAGTCGATTTGTTGTTTGTAATTGTAAAAACTCTGATGTTGTGTTCACACGGGCAGACGCAAAGATGCAGTCTCCCATTCATTGCCCATGGAAGCCACTGACATGACGATGCTAAGATGCATGTACTGCAGCTGCTCATTCGTCTTTGCCCGTGTGAACGCAGCAAGACGCTGCATTCACACGAGCAGATGCAAAAGATACAAAGATGCAAAGATACACAGCATATTTGTCTTTGTTGCGAGTCACACGGTCGTTGGCGTCATCAAGCATGTCGGAGGAAGCAGAGTTCCACAAGGGTCACTGAAGTGCCAATAATCACGATAAAGCACACCCTGGAGTGTAATATTGCGATTACACAACAGTTATCCTTAAAGATGGAGTGGATGATTTTTTTTCACGCTAAAACATGATCATCAGGTATTATTATATTATATAGGGTGTACAGTAAAAAAGTGTACAGCATGTTAAAAAGTAGTTTTTATGTGGTCACGCCCAACAGTTCATTAAGTATGCCTGGTTTGCCTGGAAGCCGCACTCACAGCTGTTGTTGTATGATAAAGGGGGAGAGGTTAGGGGAAGGGATGCTATTGTGGTGTCACTATATCACTGTTTTTTTCATTGGCACGTTTGACTGTCAAGGTTTCAGCCTCCAGGAAGAAACCCTAACACACAGGGACGGGTTACTGTCACCTCATAAACACATGAAAAACTGGAAAAAAATACAAAAATTCACTCCACCTCCACCAAAAAAAACACTCAATTTCATTTTATAGCCTATTCGATAGAAATTCATAATTTTGTAATGCCAGATTTAGCCACTACGGCCACAAATGTCCCATGCAAACTGCTAGCCTAGCCTCTCAGCAGGCTCTGCTCGGTCTCACCAGCACAGCTGATTTTTATGCTTGTTTGAAGCACCGATTGAAGCACAAAAAAACATTTTTTTGTTTCGTGCTTCGCTGCGTCATTGCAGCTACAGTTGTAGAGTTGTATCTTTGCATCTGAACCCAGCTCAACCCTTAAATTTATAGCTTTGTATCTTTTGCAGCAGCTTCGTATAGCTTCACGTCGCTGGCTTCCATTGAAAATGAAAGGTAGACTGTATCTTTGCAGTCGTTTAAAGGAGTGCTCCATTTTGACCAAAATGCGTCAAATAATTAACACAGAATGCGGTTTCCATAAAATTTTAGGCCAAGGAAGAAATGCCACGCTACATTTTTTTTAATCGGTGGCGCTATAACATGCCAATTCACATTTTCACCTATAACTGGGCTGATCGGCATGAAACTTTGCACACACACTCCCTAGAGGCACTGCATTTTTCAAATCAGCCATTTATAGCACCACCAGGAGGTTGATTTTTGCAAAACATTGTTTTATATTACTCCCACAGATTTTGTCCAAACATTACACAAATCTGTACACATGATCTATATAGTCATTTGATCAACATGGATCTGTCCGATTTTTAATAATCCATCCTGATTGGCTATAAGATTGGCATGTAAAGTTTGCAGGAGTGGCTTGTTTAGTATAAAATTGCTCAAATAATAAACGCAGCATCCGATTGCCGTGAAACATTGCACGCACATTCCCACTAGGCCAAGGAAGACATGCCCTGTTATAGCACCACCAGGACTTGCTAACCCAAGTTACTAATTACTCCTCCAGAATTTGTCCAAACATCACACAAATCTGTACACATTATCTCTATATAATGTGTCATGTGATGAAGACAGATCTGTCCTGATTGGAATTTCGAACATTGCTGGCTTACAATAACCTACTTAACCTGGCGGAGACCTGTGCTCCAAGGAGCACTTTTTCTAGTTAACTAGAATTAATTAGGTTTAAAGCAGCAAACTCAGGCATCATCGTCCATTATAATGGTATGGTCTCTGAAGGAAGATAATACAATATAAGCACAATATCACCATTTGCCATATGAGGCCTAAACCCAATGGTTTATTGTAAATTGTAAATTGTAATTGTAAATTGCACACACAATAGGAATCCAGGTACGTCAAACCAGCAACAGATAAACACTCACTTAAACTAAGCAGACACCTGAAACATGATGCATGGACAGCCTTTTGTCCATCTACGTGGGCATTTGGGTAGCTAGATCATTCCTCGTGGTGCTGTTTGCCGTGCTCACTGTATCATGCACTAATGAAGGGCTTCCTTGTAAGAAGTCAGCCAGTCATTAAATACACAATATGCCACATGAGATCAATGGAAGACAATGTCAATGTTCTCGTTCAGGGAGTAGAGCAAATGCAGGGAAAGCGATACAAATCAATACAAATTAAAAAGGTAGAGGCAGAGGAATATGTTTCTTTCGGAAGCCCTGGAGACTAAAGCCTAAATTAAACATTTTAAAGGTTTCATGACATTCATTTTCATTGATTTTTATTTTTCGTTTTTCTTTTAGGTTTTATGACCACAATTACACCCAAACAACCTGAACTTTGAACATTCAGTGGATTTTCTGTGGTACCTTGATGACACGAATGCAGCGCAAAGTGCTTTACAAGACAAATAAAGTACAAAGTATATAAAACTAATAACACCAAACATCACAAAAAATGCTAAAGACCAAACAACATCACAATCAGGGTCACTATCAGAGCAAGGTCAGTGAAAAGCATAGGACAGAGGCGTAATGAAAAAATGCATTAAAAAAAAAAAAAATTACAGTGACACTTAGTGGTCAACAAACACTATTTCCGTACTCGTACAGGCCCAGCCAGGGACACACATTGCTGTCTATAGGAGTGGCTAGCACCACTCAAAAACAAATAATCGGATGTCACCAGACATTTAATATTATTACATTTTTTGGGGGCTTGTCCGTCAGGCTCTGGAATCAAACCTGCTGTCAGGCTCAAATGGAGCTTATAGATACAGTATGGTACTATGCACCTAAGCACTAGTAGGCCATCGGCACCACCAGCCTAAATTATACTTCATCAGTGCCACTCAGACTTTAAACCGGACAATTTGACATACTGTACTGTCGTACGACCAAATTAGCCATATGGACCTCAGCTGACCCTGTGGCAATATTGAAGCCTCTGGCATGGCATCGCCTTGACATCTCTGTGAAAATGTCAGGCTAGAAACAAATCAGAAAGACTAATATCTCAACAGTTGTCAAGGGATAAGGTTTGTCATCGCAGCAGTTACCCTCACTATGACACTTTTATTTCACTTCGCCTCCTCTCCGTGGTTCTCATTGGAAGCAATCACGAACGTCTCAACCACCCACATGCTGTAGTGTAAATTGTAATTAAAGACTTGAATAAGTGGGGATGTGTCACTTGATTTGAATGCCCATGAACAATGTGGCGTTAATCCACTGCAATTTGCTCGTCCACCACAGCCATGTAAAATAAATAGAGTCCCTGCAGGAGGCAGTGGCGTGCACAGACATTTAGAGGGGCAGGTGCTCAAGTGAAAAGAAGGCGCGTGAAACCGGCCGGTTGCCTTAACCCATTTTGGGCGGGAACCCCTTTTGGTGTTTTAAACATTATGTTATAATTTAGCTATTGAAAAATAGCAGATCTACAAGCTCATAGCGCGCCACCGAGTGGCGCGCTACGAGCTTGTAGATCTGCTATTTTTGAAAAATCGTAAAAATGTGGCGTGAATCTTTGAATATATATTCTTTCAAAGTGAATGTTTTTAACTTAGGTCTAAATAGGTTAATAGTGTGAGATTTATAGATTTTTGGGGCATAAATAATATATTAGAAGCTTGTTATCAAGAATTGATCAATGTCACCATGGTCCACATGGCCTACTGTACAGTGTACTGTACACTGTACAAAAAAAGGGCACATTACTGTCCAGAGGACAAAGGGCAAGGTGCTCCAGCAACACGCAGTATTATGCGTGTCTTAAGTACCAGGTCTTATGACCTAACTTAAGACCTGGAGGCGTGGTCAATGCTGTTTGGCCACTCAGAATAGCCAAATGGCATTGATCACGCCTCCAGGTCTTAAGTTAAGTAATAAGACCTGGTACTTAAGACACGCATAATACTGCCCCTAGTGTCTATCTGTGCACGCCACTGCCAGGAGGACGGGTCTACAAAGCATGTGCCACGCAACTCGCAAAGCTGGTGTCTTCACGGATATCTTCAAGCTATCTCTCTATGAGATCCCAGCATGCTTCAAAACGGCAACCATTGTTCTGGTCCCCAAAAAGGGCAAAGTAACCGGATTAAATGACTAGAAGCCTGTCGCACTTACACCCACTTACACCCGTCCCATAGTGAGCACAAAAGCTTCTTCCCATGTACAGTCAGGGACTACTGTCAAGAATGAGAAGGGCAAAGGAAAACGCTAGCCCCCTGTGAACCTTGAGGAAATAAAGCACAGTTTAAGGGATACATAGTGAGTTAAATCGATTCAGAACACTGAATGTGGTATTCGTTGAAATAGTCAAACGCTGCACATGGCATAGCAGTTATCGTGCTCACTCTCTTCAAGTAGGCTAATTACTTCCAGCTTTCAAATCTCTTAAATCTGAACAGCAATTCAAAAGGTATAGCGGCAGGCGACATCCACCTTTAAAATCACAGCACACAGACAAAACAGAGTAAACAAGTTCCTGGTGACTTGCCTCTGGGTATAAAAATGGTCTCTTCCTTGTTTTCACACCCAAAGAATTGCCTTGATTTGCACCCTGAGGACAGATGTTCCTGGAGAGGGTAAAGAAACGGAATTGATTGAATGGCGGAAATGAACTGAGGACATTAATGTTTCTTTGTTCTGCGGGAACCAGCCATGTTTATTTTAATGTTTCCATTAACGGTGCCAAGGATGGCAGCTTGTGTGGGCGGAAAGAGAGAAAGGTAAATGGAAAACAGTAAATACCTAGAAATGTCTCAAAGTGATTCATTGCTGTGCTCTCACTCCAGGTGCCAACAATGAAGAGCAAGAGCATCTGCTGAGATGTATTCTATACATGTGAACAACTCTGCATGGGTTATACCAGCCATCTACAGGAGAGATATTGATAGATGATGGATTTTTTTTGAGTGGTACAACCACTCCTATACGGAGCTTTGTGTGTCTCTGGCTGGCTGTGTCCGAGCATGAAAATAGCATTTGGTTGGTGTCACTGTTGTGCAGTTTAACACACACACACACACACGCACACACACACACACACACACACACACACGCGCGCACACACACACACACACACACACACACACACACACACACACACACACACACACACACACACACACACACACACACACACACACACACACACATTGTAATAACTAAATTAATTTGATTTCAAATTAATTTTGTATAAATATAAAACAAACACCAGTGAATGGTGGAGGATTCTGTCAGATTGTAAATCTCCAGCTCCATCCCTGCACCCTTCGTTAAGCCCTGCCCTGTTGCTAATGATCACGAAATTGCTGCTGATGTATCGATGTTGAACCCCGTTACGTTGGAAGTTCATTCCTGACGTCACACATCCATTACGCTTTCAATTTGGCCACATGCGCCTCTTTCTCACAGATAACAAATACGTCCATTCCCTTGCCGTTTCAGCCAGACCACGGCTTTAACAATTCAGTGGACTGCCATAAGGCAGTAAAGCAGTCAATGACATTGGGGCTAGAAACCAATGATGAGAAATGGCACACAGGTGCTGCTCCCAGCATAGCGACCCCTCTCCTTCATTATGGTGCTGCACTCACTGCTGCACTCCTTCCTTCATTATCATTCAAACAGCACCCCGTGACAAAACAAATAAATTATTGTATGAAGCCAAGAGTTTCTTTTTATTTACAAAAAAACATGCTTTATGCAACATCACTTTACTATTAAAATAGTGAGTTGTTAAAGGAAGGTTGTCAGAAAATGCATGCAACTAATGCATTGAAAGAATTAGAGAAATTTGTAACATTTGTAACATTAAAAGTTTAAAATCTTAATATTATGTTGGAATTAGTTCTTGATGTGAGTGTACAGTATTCTATCCTCCCCATCAGTACACGCCCATTAATGATATGAAATTGCACAATAATAGTGCTGACAGATGATTCAATAGTTATATTAATTGGTTCATTTGTAACATAATTGATGTAACATTTTCAGGTCTGTTACCCTCGAGAGAAATGACAGTCACCCCCAAACACTGCACATGGATTTCCAATATGAGTGATGGTTTAGTTCTCGTCCTCTCTACCATTATTAAACAAAGGCCATTACTGTCAGCTATAATGCTACACTGACATTTAGTTTTCAGTGTTCACAGGGTTCACATCAGTTATTTTCCCTCCAAAGACGAGCTATGCCATTCGGAAACAAGGGTATTCCACATAATTTAACGAATTTTGGGCGGGAACCCCTTTTGGTGTTAGCATTATGTTATGCTTTGGCTATTGAAAAATAGCAGATCTACAAGCTCGTAGCGCGCCACCGAGTGGCGCGCTACGAGCTTGTAGGTCTGCTATTTTTGAAAAATCGAAGAACGACTGACATAGAAACTGACATTCAGAAAGCTGTCAGGATGTAGAAGACATTTTTAGAATCTGATCTCAGGTCAAAATGGGTTAAAGACTGCAATCAAGGTGTACTACCAACCCACTAAGGGCCCAATTGTCCCAACATTAACTTTGACTAGTTTCTGTGAGTGCCAATGCCGTGGCAACAAATCTATTACAGTTCCAAAAGTACTAAAGCTGCAGGCTAATCACAGAAGAGTTGCCCTTGAGATCAGAGCCTCATATCAGGCAAGTAATACGAGAGTTGTCGCAGTGCATGAACCAGATATTACTGTCATGTGGCACTTTCCTCCCTCCGCCTCAAACCTTTCCTCTCAACACTATCAACATAAAAGGGCCTTAGGATGCTTTCACAGCAGGGACTGGAACCAGTTCCAAGTACACTTTAAAATTCAGTTTGTTTTATTTGTGTGAACACCGTGTACTGGACAAGGCACGGATCATCAAACTGCCCGTGCCACAACCCACAAGGTGGTACGGTTCTTGTTCTTGGTTACGGACGGTGTGCATCAGGTATGAAAACTATGCACTGTGAGCTTTTGTTTCCCCTATCTCCTGACATAATTATATCACATTATTAATACTACTCCCATAGATGGTTGTGCGCTTTACAGTACACACTGTGCAATTCTGTTTCCTCAGCAGAAAAATGTTTGCATCTCTCCAACCTGCCGAATCTGTCATTTAAATAACAAGGCACCAGGTGCAGGTGCACCTGGCTCTTAAACAGAACGAGAGACTAAACTCTGATTGGTCTAATTTATGTTATGCCCAAAACACACCACGACTAATTCAGAGACTAGATACAACCCTGCGCCTTGCACATTACTTTGCGCCCACATTAGCAAAATTGAAGAACATGGCCCCAAGAAACACATTTGTTTGTTTGTCATGTTTATTTCGAATACCGCGGTATTGTATGCTAATAAAATAAATAAGACAGAAACAGTTCTTTGCATTTCCTAATTACAAGGAAAAACACTTAAAATAAATAGCTTAAAATACTTATATATAACTTATATACTCCCACCCCTCTGTAATTAAATAATTACCCTTTGACTTCTGTGCTTCAACTTCTACTACTCATTATCAAAATGAATCTGTTCACTTTTATATACGAAAAAAATACGCATATGTACATAAGAATATGCAACACATAAACATAGTATAAACTATGTTTATACTATTCAATACCCATATATCCATATCATACATATCAAAAATATCCATTTTAAACACATAAGCACCTGAATTATCCATTTTCCTCCTCCCTGTATTTTGTGAAAACCATATTTGTATACCTTACTTTAAACAGATTGATGCTAGAACATTGTTTTTGCTCATCTCTCAAATTGTTCCACAGTGTTACACCCCTAATCGAAACACAAAAACTTTTCATTGTGGTATTTCTGTTTAACGTTTTGAAAAAAAAAATGTCCCTCAAATTATAACCCCCCTCCCTATCCTGAAACAAATTCTGAATATATGCTGGTAGATTATGGTTCCTAGCCTTATACATTATTGTCTCCACCAGGCCGAAGGCATGGGGAGAGAGTATGTTTTGCACTCCGTCCGTGTGTGTGTGTGTGTGTCCTACTCCTTCCTTCCTTCCGTCCGTCCGTCCGTCCGTCCTTCCGTCCGTCCGTTATCAGCTAATCTCCGGCACAGTTGGCCCGATCAATGCCAAACTTTGCACACACACTCCCTGGATGCCAACGATGAACCTCTGCCCCACATTTTCCAGAACGGCCTGTTATAGCGCCACCATGAGGCAGCTTTTCACATTGTTTACCTAAAAATGCACCGATCTGCGTGATACGTTGCATGCACACTCCCTAGAGGCCAAGGACAAACCTTTGACCTGCATTTTCCGCATCTGCCTTTTATAGCGCCACCAGGAGGCCGACTTTTGTAAAACACATTTTTTGATATTACTCCTCCAGATTCTGTCCAAAAATCTCACAAATCGTTACACAGTATCTCTATGGTCATGTGCTCAAGTCGGATCTGTCCGATATTTCATATTCCATCCTAATTGGCTATAATTGGCTTTCACAGTTTGCAAGATTGCCCCGTTTTGAACAAAAGCCTCAAATCATGAACGCAGCATGCAATTTACGTGAAATCTTTCACACATTTTCTTACTAGGCTGAGGAATATATCCCACCCTTTTCACATTGGCCTGTTATAGCGCCACCAACAGGTTGATTTTTGCAAAACACATTTTTGGAACAAAATGCTTCAAAAACATGTTTATATTAATCCTAAACATTTTGCCAAACATCTCACACAGTCATATCCTCCTGGTGGAGACCTGTGCCCAGAAGGGCACTTTTTCTAGTTATTGCTGTTTGATAAGCTACTATGTCAGTGAATTTTAGCAGTTTTGACTGTAAAAATAGAGAATTTGTATGTTCCAGATAGCTGACCTTGTGAATGGTTCTTATTGCTCTTTTTTGTAGAATGACTAGCGACTGAACTGAAATAACTGAATAGTTATTTACCCAAACCTCAGCACAATAATGAAAATATGGCAATACTAATGAACAGAGTATTCACTCTGTTAGTATAATAGAGAGTGTGAAGTGACTTGGTATCGAGAACCTGCTTTGCTTTATTTATGACTATTACCAAATAGCATAAACTTTGTCTTGCTCACATTTAAAGATAATTTATTATAATCAAACCATAACTTTAATTTACTTAAAGGACCACATCACCACTTTTCAACTTCTCTTCCTATAATTGGTCCTAACTAATGTTCATGATAAAATACCTCCATTTTTTTCTACTCAGTCTGTGTCTCATAGGAAGGCTGTGGGCAGTTCAGAAACCCATCCACCAGTGACATCATCGATGGTGAATCCAAGCTAATAGAAACAGAAGGCTTTCTTTTCCTGAAAAGTTGCAATGCAAAAGTTGAAGCCATCGTTCTCACGATAATAAAAATCTAAATATATTTTAAAACAAATCTTGTTTAAAACAAATCTGCCTAATGATGATGTCACTGGTGGACGGGTGTCCGAACTGCCCAAAGCCCTCCTATGAGACACAGACTGAGTAGGAAACAATGGTGGTGTTTTATCATGAACATTAGTGAGGACCAATTATATGAAGAGATGTTGAAAAGTGGTGAAGTGGTCCTTTAATTCTTCATTGATGTCAACCTGTAGTTTATCCAGATTATCACCAGAGCAAAATACATTAGTGTCGTCTGCAAAAAGTACTAGTGACAGCAGCTTTGATACTTTGCAAATATCATTGATATAAAGAATAAAGAGTTTGGGCCCCAGTACTGACCCCTGGGGGACACCACAAGTAATTTCCAGACAATTTGAGCAATAGGTGCCCAGCTTCACAAACTGTTGCTGTCTGTCCAAGTAATTTTTAATCCAGTTTATTGCAATGCCTCTGATACCAATTTTCTCCAGTTTATTTACTAATGTGTTGTGATTGATAGTGTCAAAAGCTTTTTTGAGGTCAATGAATATTCCTATTGCATACTGCCGATTATCAATTGCATCTGTGATTTTTTTCTATGGATTCCATCAATGCCTGATATGTTGACCTGTTCTTTCTGAAACCATATTGACTCTCTGAGAGTATATTAAATCTGTCCAAGAATTAATCTAGTCTTCTGTTAAAAAGTTTCTCAAATATCTTTGAGAATTGTGGCAGTAATGAGACAGGTCTGTAGTTTGTGAAGTGGTGTTTGCTCCCATTTTTATACAGTGG
This sequence comes from Electrona antarctica, assembly GCF_951216825.1. Lineage (NCBI taxonomy): Eukaryota > Metazoa > Chordata > Actinopteri > Myctophiformes > Myctophidae > Electrona > Electrona antarctica. The sequence continues at coordinate 43,920,661 of NC_136807.1, forward strand.
AATGACCTTTATTGCTATTTTCATTTGGTCTGGAAATGAACCTGTTTGGAATGATAAATTACACATGTGTGTAAATGGCCTAGAAATCCCCCCAATGACCTGTTTGACCAGTGACATGTGAATATCATTATAGTCGGTAGATGTTTTGTTTTTACTGTTTTGGACTATGTCCAAAATTTCAATTTCCTTCACTTCACTCAAGAACATTGAGCAAGGATTTCTATCAACCATTCCCCCCACATGTTCACCATCTGATCCTCGATCCTGAATTTTACTGCCTAGATCAGGGCCCACATTAACAAAAAACTGATTGAAGCGATCTGCCGCCGCCTCCATATTGAAGTTTTCAACGTCATTCTCAACAAAATATTTAGGTAAGCTGTTTTGTTTGGCACCATCTCTTATAATACTGTTATCCATATCTCTTTAATATTGTTTTTGTTCTTATCTAATGTATTCTTAAAGTATTCTTTTTTGCTTATCCTTATAATACTAGTTAACTTATTTTTATATATTTTATATTTATCTTCTGCCACTTTAGTTCTCTGTCTAATAAAATCCCTATATAATGCATTTTTCTTTTTACAGGCATTTTGTAGACCTTTAGTTAACCATGGACAATTATTATATGTTCTTTTTTTATTGTATTCCTTGATTGGACAATGCTTATAATAATGCGTATAATGACCTAAATATTGATATGAATGCGTTATATGCATTGTCCACATCTGCTTCCACATCTGCTTCCTTCCATTATCCCAGTTCTGTGCCATTAATTCCTGTTTTAACATGCTAATTGATTCATCTGTCATTATTCATTTGCACTGCATGCATTTTAGACCATGCACCACCTTCATCTACATCATGCATGGGCAACTGGCGGCCCGTGGGCCACATGCGGTCCTCACCTTCACTTAACACTCATTCTAGGCCATGTACTTATTTGACTTCTTTTAACAAATAGCCATCTAGGCCAAAGACGTTTTTAACATTTTTGAGTGGTGCAAACCACTCCAACAACCAGCTTTGTCTGTACCTATGTATGTGTGTACCTGTACGTGTGTGTACCTGTACGTGGGACCCAAAAAAATTAGCATGGTTACTATGGTCACTGACATTACGTCAGACCACAGTTGATCAGGCTATATAAGACCTTGCACCACTCAGTTCACACGGGTGTGATTTTTTTTAATCTTACAACTCTCTTTCTAAAAAAATAGAACAAATCTATGTTAGCCTGTGCTGAACTATTGCTACTGCCATTTAGCTACTGTATGTATGAGTCAATATTGAGACAGCAGAGACCCTTATAATGATCTGCTTTTAGACCACTCACTGGGCAGTATTTGACTTCAGTCCACAAACAGCATCAGGCATCATTAGTCCCTACTTGTGGGATCCAATCTCTGCTAACAATCCTATGGTGCTCCTAAAAAGAAGATTCATCATCTCTCTCTCTCTCTGCGTGCACGCTACACACAGGAATAGCCAGGCTATTTTCATTAAATAACTGACGCACGCACGCACGCACGCACGCACGCACGCACGCACGCACGCACGCACGCACGCACGCACACGCACACGCACACGCACACGCACACGCACACACACACACACACACACACACACACACAAGATCATGTGTTAATTGTCGTCTCCCCGCGCAAAATCGTAGCACTAAAGGTTTTCAAAGAGATATACCTGCCAGACGAGTAGGATACAAAGGCTGAAAGGCATGCATTTACATTCCAATGGGTGATTGAGGGTCGCGCTATACCGCAACGGCCAATCAGCTGTCCACTAATAGTTCTCAGGTCTTGTTTTTGTCCTCTTTTTTTCTCATTGTATGGATTTTCGGCAGGCCAGAAATGGATTTGGACAGGCGGACGCCTGCCCTCGCCTTATTGTAGACACACACACACACACACACACACACACACACACACACACACACACACACACACACACACACACACACACACACACACACACCTAAGAATACCTAGGTTGTTCTCAGGATTCTTGTGGAGCGACAAGAGACAGACATCCACCAGCATTATTTATGTAAAAGTCACTAGATGGCTGCAATATACCCACCCCAAGTCCCGCATGTCTGTGATTTGACCCAAAAGAAATGGCACTAGTAATCATTCAACGTTTTTTATGATTTCTAGGGTCATTCATTAACATATCAAAAATTGTGAATGAAATACAGGAGTTGAAATTCGTGCCTTCAGTGTCACACAAATTAGAGCATATCTCTGCTTATGAATTACGATATGTAAATATTCAAAATTGGTTGGGTAACGTATGTATGTATGTATACATGTATGTAAGTGCATATACTAGTACTATACTGTGGTCGACTGGCTTTTTTATGTACGTATGCTTGGTTGGTGTATCAAAGTCCAGTATATATACCTCCCAAGCTCATGTGCATACGTCCCAACACAACCACAATACTTACAATAGTAATAGTATTGCTGCTGTAGCAGCTCTGCCATACTCTGCTTGCTGCTACAGACTTTCAAATCTCAGCCTCTCTGTAAAACATTGGAATTAAATACTAAAGTCGGGTTATAACTGGCTGTCAATGGTGACGTAATTACGATGTGATTCAATATTGGTTAGCTAACAGGTAACATATGTATATGTAAGTTGAAAAGTATTATACTGTCGTCGGCTGGCTTTTTTATGCGTATGCTCGGAGGTATATATACTGATTTTTAGTATCGCTCTGCTTGCACAAGTAACAAGATCATCAAGGGGCGCCATATGAAACTTGTTGACCACAGATTGTGACATATTGAGCTTGCCGCCTATCCCGACTACACTTGAGAGAGTCCAGGCTGGGCATTGTCTCAAGGGAGAGAAGATGGCTGACCTAAATAGACAAACTCAAGAGGGACACTGCAGAGGAACTTCAGGAGAATGTGGATATAGGGACCGTTTTACTGGCTTGGATTGGTTAACAAAGCAGTGGGCGTAAGTTTATTACCACTCATTTTCTCTGGCATCCAAGCTAATTCATTGAATTTATATTTCCCCAGACGTATCAGTATGTGGTGAATGTGATCTTTCATTGTCTGTCTATGCCAGACTACTAACATGAATAAGAATGATTGAAAAGCCCTTTGTGTTGGCTGTTCATAAGTAGGTTTGAAAGTTGGGAATGGTGTGAGGAAAAAACTAAATTGACAATCCATTGATTCAATCCCCATGTGGACCAAGCATAGAATAGAACTAGAAAAGTGTGCTCAGGTCTCCGCCAGGCCGGATTGTCTACACACAATGACCGCACATTTGGGAAGGCATGCATTCATAGCCACGTTGAATGGAATCTGAAAAATATAACTCATACATCTTGATCTATCACATGATCCCAGAGAGTGGGTTTTAGCAATCACACAGTAGTAGAGCAGTAGAGTTCAAGAGGCTAAAACATTAAGTGGGCTGTTGTAGCGTCACCATGAGGCCAATGTGAAACATTTGGGGTGGAGGTTCTTCCTTGGCCTACTACCAATCAAACGTGAATCTGCCTGAAGCTGATTTGAAGCCGGCGGAGACAACAACTGTGGCAGATGGTTAGGAATACTAAAGTACCATTACACTCCAGTATTCATAAGTTTAATTCTGTCACAGTTAGACATTAAACATTATCCACAGATACAGTACATGACACTGGGACAGTTGATAGTGACATCCCCACGCAGTATATGGTCACACATAGTTTACAACTGTTTGCAACATATATGTGGCCACAATAGGCTCACTTTGAAGTTGTAAGGATATCACCCCCCCCCCCCCCCCCCCCTTCTCCATATAAGGAACACCATCAAAACCTCCTACTTTGTTATTTATTTATTTTTAACACAGGCACATATTGCGTCACGTTTCAATTTGAATTACACGCTTATGACCGGTACACTGCTCCCCTCTTCCAGATCAAAAGGAAAAGCAATAAAAACAAGCTTTGGTTGCAGGCATCAGCTTTGATGTGTCTCCTCTGCATGCTCTTTGAGTTCAAGGAGCATATCATAAGGAGTGGCTACCATATCCAGTCCACTGTCATCCGCTTTTGATCACTGCTTTTCTGACCGGAAAAGACTAGGTTTCTTTTTCCTTAATAAGTTTGATTTGCTGCTTGGTTTCTGTCTGATATGGCAAAAAGAGGAAATGAGAACTATAATCAATTCGGTGCACAGCTCTCTCCTCAGTACCAGTATCACTAAGGTGAGAGAAAGCATAATATTTCCCAGCTATTGTATAGAAGGCATAATTACATAAATACGACGTGAAAACATCTTAGATGGTCATTTTTAAGGTGATTGTCATGGTCTTGCCCATGTTCAATGCAACAATGGGAGGATGGATTTATTTATCCTTTTATCTTTTTAACCCTGTACTGTTGTTGTATCTGTTATGTTTTGCTTAGTTTTTTTTCTTAATAAAGTCTGTTCCTAGTGTTCCTATGTAAAGCGCTTTGGGTATTTAGAAAAGCGCTATATAAATTTGAGCTATTATTATTATTATTATTTAACAAGTAACCTACGTATGTTGTTATCCCCTCCAATCGAATTGAAATCATCATGACGTTTTACTTGCTGCAATCAGACTCAATTCCCACAAACGTACTTCTACTTATATCGTAGCACATGAGAAACAAACACACTCATGAGCAATCATCTGCTATTCATCTTGTACTTGTAAGAAACCCCTAATGATGATGTCCCCGATCATCCCCTCCATGATGAGCTGGTGAAGATGACGAGCATGTTCAGCCAGTCTCATCCCTCGTCGGCACACTGCGAACCACATTGCACAGTCCTTTGTACCAGTAGCCGATGGGCTCAACAACCAAGCTTGACCCCATATGACAACATTAAGACCTGCACTGTTTGGACTGCTATGGACATTTGACTACCGACTCCTCTAAGGACTCTGAGACTCTTGCATGGACTACTAACTACAATATACACCTATATATTCTTATATTATTTATTTGGTGTACTAGATAGATCGATCGAGATTGATCGATCCACCTTGTCCTGAGTGGGTTATAGATAGATAGATAGATAGATAGATAGATAGATAGATAGATAGATAGATAGATAGATAGATAGATAGATAGATAGATAGATAGACAGACAAAACAAGCTGCTTAAGAAGTCTAGCTCTGTAGTTGGAGGTGTTTGCAGAGGGGAGAAAAAGCGGAGCCTGGACATTAGACTGATGAACCCTCTCATCCCCTTATGTGTCAAAACAAAGCGACTTGATCAGTCCTCTATAGTAGCCATCAGGCTCCACAATCAAGCTGCATTTGTTTGGTTCTGTTCTTGAATTAATGACCTGGGGGAGGTCGCCTGGATCGGGATTCAAACCCGCGGCACACTGTCAGGCTGGCATTGCAGCCTTGGGTGCCCGGACCGGACCACCATTCCGGCGGCATGGATGACTCTGGAATGTGATAGTAATTTCTCATTATTGCACACAGGTTTAATGTTTGTCTTTAGTTCAATGTTTGTTTTGTAAACGCATTGACAATAAAGGGAAAATTTACTTTAATTTATGTGTCATTTACGTCATATTGTCTCTTTATTGTTAATGGCGTTTAATGTTTGTGCCGTTTGTTTTACATCACCATTACATCACCTAATCAACATGAGTTAGACTTTAATATATTAGCGCCCCTCACTTCACACGTGTGTGATTTTATACACTATAGACTGTATATCCATATATGCACTGTTGTAGGCTGGCTGTCACTGTATATACTGTTTATCAGATTCATATACACAATAGTCTGTACATAAAGTATATAACCATTCATAAGTTATATTTGTATGTTCATATCTACATATACTTTTGGCCAGTCAACTAAAGCCACCTCCAAACCAGGTCTGAGTCTGACATGAAGCACAGTCTCCATGGACTGATGGACTGTTTTTCCAGGGCATGCACATGAAAGGCTTTTGGCCTAACCATCAGCGTCAAGAAGACAAATGGTAGGGGTCAAGATATGGAAAGTCCCCCTCACATCAGGATACAATCCCATGAACTTGTGGACGTCCATGCTTTTACGTACCTCGGCACGCTCATTTCAGACACACTGAGAGCTGAATAGCCTGATTGGAAAAGCCTCTACCACTCTTGCAAGGCTGACCAAAAGGGTATGGAAGAACACCAAATCCACAGAGCACACTAAAGTGCAGGTATACAGGGCCTGTGGGGGGTTGAGCAACTTGAGCACACTCCTGAATACCCGTTCAGACATGGACACTCAAGGCTCATCAGGAAAGGAGACTTCAAGCCTTCCAAATATATATATATATTTCCCGAATACTTTGTATCTCTTGGGAAGACAAGGTGCTCAACAGGGATGTTCTGGCCCGTGCAAAAATACTATTCACTCCTTAAACAGAGACATGACCTTTGACACAATACAACCACCCCAATTGTATAAGTTATATTGTATTATATTATATTATATTATATTATATTATATTATATTATATTATATTATATTATATTATATTATATTATATTATATATTATATTATTATATTATATTATATTATACAGAATACAAAACTCTGATGCTGGCATTCAAAGCAACCAAAGGCTCCCCCATATCTTACAAGTATGATCGTACCCTACAAACCCTCCCGCTCACTCAGATCAGCCAACGCAGGGAAGCTGGAAATACCTTCACTAAAAACGCCGGGACAACGCTCCACACATCCCAAACTCTTCTCCCTTCTGGCTCCAAAACTATGGAATGCACTTCCCATCACAATCAGAACTGCAGCCTCACTCCCAATCTTCCGCCGTAGTCTGAAAACCCACCGCTTCAGACTCCACCATGGCCCGTAGCACTTGCCCTAGCCTAGCCCCTTAGATAGCACTTTATGTAGACTTAGATAGTATTTTAAACAGACTTATAGCATGTTACGTAGACAGCACTAGAATTGCATTGTATGTAGTCATAGCACTTTATAGTACACATGTATAATATATAATATAGTATAGTATGTATAGTTTACATAGATACTCCACTGTTACGTTCTTAGCTCACGCATGTTTCATGATAACTACTTTTTATATATGTGATGTATGCCATGCTTTTTGTTATTGCTTAATGTAAATCGCTCTGGATTAAGAGCGTCTGCTAAATGCCTAAATTGTAAATTGTATTAACATACTCTACCATACAGATTGGACATTACATTTTATTCATTAAAAGAAAGTTACATAGTGCCGCTTTAAGGTAATTATTAATAAGAACACAGTTTGAGTACCATCTATAAAATAGCATGGCATTTCACTGATTAAAATGGTGTACAAGAACAATACCAGTATCATCAGAAAGTTCATCTTCTAGTGGACATAACTCAAAATGTATGTTCAGCAACAACTGATTTCAGTAGAAATCTGAAAATAAGTTCAAGGTGAATGTTATTTTTTATTGGGTTTTAAAAGCGTATGTTCTGTGTGCTTTAGTGTGGGCTGAAAAAAACAAGATTATTAATGGCGTAGTCAGCACCACATTATTCCTGTTATGTCAATTCCTGATGTCATCTAGTTTGGCTATAGTTCACTTAAAATGTCTGCAAATGGGAGAAAAGCATTTCTAATGCACTGCTCCAACAACAAACATAGTGTAGCGATGAAGTGTATATTTCATGTATGTCATCTATCAGCATTTAAAGGCTCTTATGAAACGCTATATTCTACAACTGAAATAGCCTCTCGTGCCACGTACTGTCTGACACAGCAAATTATGATCAGCCACACAGTAACATGATGAATCAATGACAGGACTATAATTATTACAACATGACATTTACCACATGAAATCCATCATCCGACTACAGCACTGTGCTCAAGGTTCACAGTCAATATTTGATTGCACCTAGGCTCTATAGTCTATACCTCTCTATGTGGTTATGAAACTGGCGTAACAGCTCTTACATGCCCAAAGGATTTCTGTGTGAGGCGATTGATAGGCATAGCACCAAGCCTCCACTAGCTAATATGCAGAGGCCGGTGTGTGCAGTCAGTGATAATCAAGAACAACAGGTTGTGTGGGTCATTTGAGGAGTATTCCAGTGCAGATTTTACTTCGGCATTATGTGTCACTGTGCGCGTGCGTGTGCGTGTGTGTGTGTGTGTGTGTGTGTCAGTGGCGTATCCAAGAATTACGTTTTGGCCAGGCAAGATATGTTAATTGTCGTCTCCCCGCACACAATCGTAGCACTAAAGGTTTTCAAAGAGATATACCTGCCAGACGAGTGGGATACAAAGGCTGAAAGGCATGCATCGGCCAATCAGCTGTCCATTAATAGTTCTCAGGTCTTGTTTTTGTCCTCTTTTTTTCTCATTGTATGGATTTTGGCCAGGCCAGAAATGGATTTGGACAGGCGGACACCTGCCCTCGCCTTATTGTAGTTACGCCTCTGGTGTGTGTGTGTGTGTGTGTGTGTGTGTGTGTGTGTGCACGCGCGCCAATCTGTGCCATCTCATAATGCTAACATCCATTAGTGCGAACACGTTATAGCATTAAGTGAATACGTGGGAAGTATCGGATTGACTTACTTCTCTGTCATGTTTTATGGCCTTTGACCATTCACTAAAGTATCCGTCTCAACGTGTGACCATGAATTAATAAGGATGGCCGTTTGGGAGCTGATAAAACTGTTGGACGACACAACAGAGCCTAAATCTGTTTTACAAATTGAGATAGTCATGGTCAAATGTTATCCTTACATATGGCATCTAAAATGGAACTTATTGTTAATAGCATAAAACTGTATTTATTAATGCATGATTCATATTTGTTTTTAAAGACACAAATAATCACTAAGGTTGTTTGGGACATTTCTTTCCCTACATATACCAGTTTTTGTTCAGCAAGTTCAAGCAAACAGCAACAGTAGATCTCTAAATCCATGAATGCTTATTATACAGAACTAACTAGTACAATGTTATCAACTGCAGACAGAAACTATTTAACAAGCAGCATTGGCGTGCCATGGTGTATACCGTAAATTAAGCTCAAAAGGGCAAAAATAAAACAATCCCACTTTGAAAAGGATGAGAATATCTGTGATGTTTGTGAATGAGTTGTGGCAGCCAGAATTTGCCTGGATTCTATATTTAAAGTGGATAAATACTTCACAAAATTCTGCAAATTATATCAATGAAATTCAAGTACACGCTCCATTTTTTGTAGTTCATTTCGGTTTTATTTTCTATCACAATTGTTTTTACAGAGATGGCATATGCAACAAAAAGCAAATACAATTTCTCGAATACAATCTCGAATAAAACCATGCTTTATTGACCCTGAAATAAATAAATTACATAAATACATACATTGTATACACAAAATAGATAAATAAATCAGCAATATTCAAACGGACAGACTGCGTCAATGAAGTCCACCGAAAACTGCATGTCCGGCAAGTGTGCATGATATACATTATATACAGTCTACTACAGTTCATGAGGAGCTGGGTGGCGTCTGGTTCAGAATACGGTGTAGCATGGAAGGATACGGACAGACTGTCAGTTTTGGAACTGCTAACAGGAGGTGAAGGTTTTCCAGAAGAAGTTTTTACAGGGGGCTTTGCGGTCCCGTTGGGGGAACGCTAGCCGGTTGTACACAGCCCTCTCCTCCAGCCGCGACTCCAGGGGCTCCTCTAGATCCACATGTGATGCCTCCTCCTCTGGCAGCACGTTGTTGCTTTCCAGCGCTCCGTCCAACAAGCCAGACACCAGCTTCAAGATCAGCTCCTTGCGCTCTTTGCTCGGTTCCTGAGAAGGATAATGGAAAGAGCTATAATTATGCCGGCATGACAATATATATACGTACATCCTGTACATGGGAGGGAAAATTACCTCAACATGTGAACATGGTTTACCTGTATTGAAATGAAGGTGTAATACTATGCCCATTCCATCAAAAAGCTTTTATTGCATTTAGGACATTTAAAAAGGGCCATACTCAATTAAATCAGCATTATTTGAATTCTTAAAATAAATGCAGAATTATTACGTTTTCAATTTAATAATTCAGCAATTGAAGACAGTTATTTTTTCCTGATTGAATTAGACACCTTGATTTTAGATTTAAACATCTTAATTATAAAATTCTGAATATTCGAGCATAAAACATACAAATCCATAACTAACTTATTTGTCTTTGGTACATTGACTTTATGACTGGCTTTGTTATGGAATGTTATTATTACAGTGATTTTAGTTAACACATGTTTTATGAGTGTGATACCATACCTATGCTGCAATTATTTATTTGGATGGCAATGAAAGTCCTCTGACTTTCAAATCAAACCCTAAATGATCAGCAAAATAATAATAATAATAATAACAACAAACAACATTAGAAAAAGACTAATGAAATATTAACTAAGACTATAGAAGAGAAAATCTTGTTTTTGTACTCACCCTGTTGGCATGAATGGGTGTCCTCTCTTCCACAGGAAGCGCGGAGGCTGCTCTTGCGCTGAACAGAACCCCCGTGAGAGCTGCCAAGACCACCAGGAACTGCATGCTGTGACAGGAGTGTAGGGGGTGGACCAGAGCTACGGTGGTGATCAGTGGAGCAAGGCACTCAGAGACGCACCGCGGTTGGAGTGGAGTGTGAAAGAGACGGAGAGAGCCTCAGCCGTCAGGACTTCTCAGACTTCTGGAGCCAGGAGGGCAGTGGTGAAGAAAGTGCAGCGTATAGCGGTCAGTGACGAGCTCGATCAGACCAGAACTGCTTTTCACTGTCACAAGATTTGGAAATGACCACCGTGTCTTCTGCTACAACCCCAAAGTCACCCACTCTTTTATAGCCCTCCGCTCTTGACGGCTGCTTCTGACGTAGAGGATGGTGGGTGTATGTCAGGGGGTGGGGGTCTGTTCAGATGTAGGGGTCAGGGCATAACAAATGGATTCTTTTGAGCAGTTAACCCTTTTGGCAAACAGTGAGGCGTTGCATCGGTCTGGTTTTATGAGAGGGAACATTTGCAACAGGCCAAATAGTACCGATATCAATATCTAACTAATACATTGACAGTAATATGATGGAACATGTCTGGGGAGACTGAACACTGAATGAATAACTTCCAGTCGGTGATGGGCAATGGGAGAGGTCATCAAATGTGGCAGAACTTCCAAGTGACTTCAAGAAAACCAATCTCAAGTTCCGTAACACTCAAAATCAAAAGGGTCACATTTCCCTGCAGTAGCCATCAACGGTAAAAGGAAAGATGAAATGAAGGCTGAACAACGACGTCTATTACCTTCTCATCCTGGTGTTCTGTTCCATGGTTGTCTCTGGATCTGATTCCTGTCACTTTGCTTCCCTCTTCCTCCGCTCTTCCTCCGACACCTGCAGATTACGATCGAGCAGTATGACACCTCGCATGGCTTTTTTAAGTGAAGCATATCACAGACATACTTGAGTAATCGATTCATCGTGGTACATTTTCATACAACGTCTTTAAAGGTTTCATGACATTAATTGTCATTAATTAAAAGATTTCATGACCTCAATTACACCAAAATAACCTGAACTTTGGACATTCAGTGGATTTTCTGTGGTCTGGAGTTAACACCTATATTGTGTGGTTATCACTTATCATTTATGTGTAAGCGAATGTATACTGCAGTTGAGTAAACTACAGAAATTGTATCACTGAAAATAATTCACAACTGAAAAAAACTAGGCTTGAAATATAAAATGCAAAACAATTTAGTCACTTTATCTGGACCTGAAAACATTTGGTCATATTTGAGAAATAAATTGCTTCTGGGTTGAGTTTGTTATTTAATCACTTCCATTCACTTTTTCCAATCAAATCCAATTTCCAACCATCAAACTGTCTGCACATCACAACTAGTCAGACTATTATGGAGGTTTACTGTTGTGACGTCTGTAGATGGTGCTAACTGCACGGAACTGACATGTTACCGTATGCTCATGATGATCGATTCGCCTCACTTTCACATGTTATAAGAGCATTTTCCTCCATACACATGCTGCTCACAAGGAGGTCTATCTGGAAACTAGAATAGCTAGCCGACAGTGTGACGTGTTTGAATAATTGACCTCCACAAGGGTATCTCCTGTCCACGCAGAAACAGACTTCAAACAGAGGAAAACATCAGCATGACAACAGGTCTTACCAAATTGAAATTAATGTGCATGTTGTGCTACATCTTCACCGCGGCAGGCCTCCAGCACCACTCGGATAGCTCTCCTGAGAGTTAAACACAACAAGAAACATTCACACCCAAGTTCACACCAACCTCTGTGCCACCCGCCGTGTTTCCAGAAAGGGGAAAACATTGCATGTGGGGTATAGACTTTTAATTTGTTTGTTTTTAAGTTGTTTAGCTTGTTAGGATATTCCCAGTGACTAGGCCTATACATTACTTATGTTACAGCAGTATTATTCTTCCTGCACATGAAGACCAACTGAAATATTTAAACGTACCCATTTACAGGACGGTTTTCATTGCTTTTTATGTCCAATCTTTAACCCATTGATGCCTGATGCAACGTATACGTTGTTCTACCCTTGATGCCGGCGCGCTCTCTGCGTCTCATCAGCTATTGCTATACATGTAGCAACATAACTATTTAAAAAATAATTAATCCGAATTTTAAGGTTTTTAGAAACCTTAGGTCAGGCCCTAGAAGGCGTTCCCAGATTCGGCCTCAGGCATCAATGGGTTAAAAGCCTGAAGTACACCCAAGAGTACAGCCTCAACAACCATATATATATGGTTAAAGTAGCATGAAAGTAATGTGCTGCATTTTTGAAGGTTCTCATACAACCTCAGAAATACTGAAATCAATTTAGTTGATGTAAAACCAGGTTACAGTTATACTTTAGTGTGACCAACTATATGAGATTCCGTTTATGGACAAGCAATTCTTTGCAATTCCACATTGAATGAGGCCTTTTACATTAGAAAACAAAGTATGCCATCTAGTGCCTAAATAATGTAACCATACTTTTGCATCATGACCTAATACCCATACCCATCACCTCAAATAGATATTTACCATTATTTCATCAGAAACACACCACAGTAAAATCATCAGTGTTGATAAATCAATTTGTAACTGAATGTAAAAATGTAACCAAGGGTCCTTTTTTACGCTTTTCCTGAGATCCTACCATATGTGAAATACCAACAGCTGTAACTTCTCTTCATGTCAGATACGACTTTCCATGTGTCCTACATAACATAAGTCCTATATAAATTAAGTGGTTAGCTATACTAGAATACCTGGAGACTGGGAAGTTATCCACTGTATACTGGTAGGCGGCAGTCCTGAGACAGGCATTTAATGTGGCATGGTCCAAGTATAATTATTCCATGTTTGGGATTGGATTATCAGTAGACAGTGCTTCCATTTTACATTACAGGAGGCCATTGTGAAGGTGAATAATGCGTATTATATTTAATATTGTTACTATAACTAAAAAACATCGCATGGATGCACCTGGGACGTATCCTCAGTGATGTATACTGAGGTCAACAGGGTTTCGGGTCTCTCAACATCATACCCCTCACTCAGGCGACCCAGCCGGGAGTGATCAAGTCCCGACATACGTCCCAGTAGCTAGCTACCCTCAATCAGTCCCACTAGGGAAAAACCAGGGGCACACAATCCGTTGGAAATACTCCAGAACTACTCTGCCAGGGCTGGGAGGTACACTTCTGGCGCATGGAAGGACTAGGCTCTGTGGGTTGTCTCCTGTCCGGGCCCCTCCTACGTCTCACCAGGTCCACTCCTGCTCTCACCAGGCTCAGGACATGTGCGTTGAACCAGAGTCCCAGCACCAGACAGTTCATTCAGGAGTGGTGGGCAATGGTTCCGCAGGGACATGGTGCTGCGGTTGCGCTTGCTGCTTGCATGGCCCTCCCAAAGGCCTCACAGAGGGTTGTTGGGCTTCCTCCTCACGGAGGACACAGGCTGGGGCGCTAACCCACACTGCTCACCCGGGTGCCGTCTACATTCCGGCAGTCACCCGTCTCTCCGGTGGTCACCAGACTATACCTGGTTGTCACAGTCTATTCCTATGAGTCACTATAAATAGAAGAACTATAACTAAAAAACATTGCATGGATGCAACTGGGACGTATCCTCAGTGATGTATCCTGAGGTCAACGGGGTTTCAGGTCTCTCAACATTATACCCCTCACTCAGGCGACCCAGCCGGGAGTGATCAAGTCCCGACTTATGTCCCAGTAGCTACCCTCAATAAGTCCCACTAGGGAAAAACCAGGGGCACACAATCCGTTGGAACTACTCCAGAACTACTCTGCCAGGGCTGGGAGGTACACTTCTGGCGCATGGAGGGACTAGGCTCTGTGGGTTGTCTCCTGTCCGGGCCCCTCCTACGTCTCACCAGGTCCACTCCTGCACTCACCAGGCTCAGGACCTGTATTAAAGTATTGAGGACAGGAGGACAGAGGAAGTTCTACCAGAAAAACATACATATTTGTTTGTCAACATACACCGTGTACACTGCCCGAGTTCAGTGCTTGCTCAGACTACAGTGACGTAACAAACAAGATGGCGGCGGAGTTATCCCCGAATGTTAACCATCTCGTCACCTCGCTCTTTCCCTATAGCTTTGATAGTTGTGGTTCCATTAAGGTGAACAATACTGTAGTCATATGTTAATGCAAAAGTATGCCGATGGAACAATAGAAAGACTTGTCAAAAATAGACAATTATTACATGAGTGATTAATTTAGGGCATGGCAGGATTTAAAAGAATGCAGTGTCACAATAGTTTGATGCAAACGTGTCTAACTTTTGATCAGAGGTGGTGAGGTCTGATGGTGAGGTTGTGGATCAAGGGTTTCCATGGATTATGCTTGTTGAGTGTTATTATAATTTAGTTATTGTTACTATTGGACACTTTAAAAAACTTTCTCTCAACTGACAAAAAATTGCTTTACTTGCCCAGTTCTGCTGTCCTTTGCCTTGGTGCTCCTTCTCAAAAGACATGCCATGTTTTTCTCTTTTCCACTGTGGTCATACCGTTGACATGACTCACATACCGTAAGACGTCACGTACTTGGTACAGGTATCACATACAATAACACAAATCTCCTGCAACATATTAATGAGCATGTCATCCCAACTCTTCAAGAGTCTTCAAAATTATTCAAACACGTTCAAGATTCATGTGTGCGTGTACTGTATATATTTATAGAAAATATTCTTTTAAAGTGCCAGACATGTACGGACATGTTGATGACCCCTGCTGAATGATTTTAAAATAACTGACTAACTTCAAGTCTTTATAAAAAAACAAATTTTGAATTGGTCTACCATACGGCAATTTACATACTTGATTTATTTATTACAGTTAATTCATATAAAAAAAAACATGATCTCATTGCTCAGGTATGACAATTTCTTTACATAAATTCTTGTGGATTTACAACCATTGTACTATTTGCAATGTGACTTAACACTCTTATCACATAAATCCCAAACAGGACCCATCCTCTAAAAACACCAAAACCAGGCATAGTTTTGAAAATGTTTAGCTCAATGTCAATGTCTAGCTCAAGAATGTATCATTATTTAGCCTTCAGTATAAGGCTTAATATGATAAGAGATGTTGATCATAGGCGGTGGAGATGGTGGTGTGCTGAGGGATACTTGAGAAGTTGTAGTAAGAAAAAGAAAACTCCCTGGGGCCAAAATATGCCAATGTTCCTGTGGTCAGTAGTGGGTAAATTAATTTCTACAGTAAAGTATCACTCTCCATACAAAATTAATATACTATGTAGTATAAGTAATTAATATGTGGTGCTTACGGCATTGATATTTTAGAAGCAAAACATCCTCAACAATGAGACCTTTAGCTTTCTTCCATTTGCCTGGAGGCACACAATAGCAATGTTTACCTTTCAGCAATTGGAACAACCAAATCTCAGGCACTATACATTTCAGACAGATTTTTGCTTTTCATATTGGTAGATGTTCAAAGTTAACTGGAGGAAAAACTTCTCTCTCTTCACAATAACCAATATGAAATGTAGTCTATGAACTATTGTCTAATGGCTGATTTAAAGAGCACGTTGCTTTAAATGTCTGGCAATGACAGCCGTTTTGTGTCCACTCAACCCACTACATTGTTCTTTACAGGATGACTGAGGGAAATAAACGATCTACTGAAACAAATAAATACATACAAAGAGCATGTAAGACTGGAAGGAGGGAAGCATTGGAAGGAATTAACACTCTGTAAGGCCCAGCATCCCCCCAGGACTGTATCATAAAATCGTCACCAGGTCCTCCCTCCTACTCCCCTCCAGTACCACTGGACAGTGTTGAGTGTTTGGAGAGGATGTGCAGCAATTGTAGTACAAGGTGGAGCTTCTGTTGTCAGAGAGCGAGGTTGAGGATCTTTGTTGCCACTCAAGCTTCACTGAGTACCTGTCAAAAGGTTTGAGAAGATACAAAGTTCAACATGTGCTGCAGATATGAGTAGCCATGCTACAGTGTTTCCCCTATATGCATTCAAAAGTGGTGCCGCTGCTGAATGCTGAACGATGTTGAATATTGTTGAAACATGAGTGCCACTGCTAAATGTTTATGTAATGTTTGTTCTTTTTTTTGGGGGGGGGGGTGAATATTATGTGAATATTCTATGTTTACAACATGGTCTATGGGTCTTACTCTATTAATAGATTGGAATGTGCAAGGGAACGAGATAAATATTCACCACCGCTGCTACAACTTCATTCTAGGGAAACACTGAGCTAGCAACCACTGTAAGCATGAAGTTAATTTACAACCTACTACATTAATTAATTTATTTCTAATAGTGCCACCAAAACATACCTTTCTTGCAAACTCTGGGAGTATAAATGATGCTCTGTGGATTCCAGGATTGTAATATTTAAGGTTCATACTTTCCACATCATCTTTCGATAGCTCTCTCACTGGCTCCCGGAAATTTGTCTCCTAATTAAAAAACAAACAAGCTCAGTTATTCCATTGGTCAACACAAAAAGTGTAGTTAACTGCATTACAAACTGTTTAAGTTTAAAGGCCGTTCCACACCATGAATAATAACTTTAACATGATGGGTTGAACAAAAAGCCCTTTAAATACTGATGTTTTCATGGGCATATACTCATCCACTTGAGTTTAGTTTATTAAAATTACATCCATAGTAATCTTTATTTTTCTTGGTATGGACAGTCCTTAAACCTTTGCTGTTTATAGATAAGCCAGTGAAGTGTACAATGGTTGACAAATGGTGAAAAACACAAAAACACTCACAGCATTTTTACTGCACAGCATGAAGCCAATTTGGCCACTGGGGTATGTGGGGATGGTGCAGTAAGCATAGTCCACCACAGGGAAGAGACTCTTGCAGAAGGTCCGCATCTTCTTTATCAGCTCCAAATGGAGCCATTGACACTCTCCTGCAGAAATACACAGAACGTGCCATTTTGTGTCAGTAACTGTCTTCTAGGCCTGGGCCGTGACTCAGCGGTCCAGGCACCTTGGCCTTTAATCCAGTCTGGCAGTGTGCCGCGGGTTCGACTCCCGATCCCAACGGCCTTTACTGCATGTCATCCCCCACCCCCCCCATCTCTCTCCCCATTTCCTGTCAGCCTGCTGACAGGAAAGTCTAGTAGGTAGGAGAGACCAGACATAAAAAGGCAGACGCCTTATTTGGCTCTGGGGCGTGTGTATCTCGAGAGTAGGCAACATGGAAGCAAGCTTTTGCAGAAGCATAGCAGAAGCTTGCCAAGCTTCCAAGTCGGCCAAGGAACATAATGGTCGTTTGTTTTTTCATGCCAATAAAGCTCCTTTGGAGTCCCGGAAAAGACGTGGTGTGATTGGCCAGTAGTCACTTGAGTGGCAGCGACGCAGCGCGTCTTCGGCGCTTGACACACGTCTCCAAGGAACTGCAGCGGCCAATGAGGCATCTATTTTTTATATGAATGAATGAATAGTTTATTTCGGTCTTAAAACAACATGTACATGATTATTACAGCAGCAAAGGCATTTTACAGGACATGTTTGGACTGAAAAAGGTGTAGGCTGAAGCCGTAGCTTATATAGTGCCTATGGATATATAGTGTCTATCCATGGGAGAGACAGCCACGTTCACCATTGAATAGAAGAAGACAAGTTTAGGCAATCATTTAAGCCATGACTTAGTTAATGCCACTGCTGTTGACAAAAGGGTAAGGCACTAGGATTATTTGTCAGGAGAGGCAAACCCAGGGAAGCTCCCTTTCTCCATTAGAAGTTGGACTGTAAGTACAGGAATTACTCAATGGGACCTGTATTTGGGTTTTCTTCTGCCTAAAGCGCTACTTTGTCAGCCTGTTATATAACCGACGTGTGCATGCACGCATGTGGGCATCTATCCATTTGTCGCATGAGATACAGAAGGGTGTGTGCCCACGCACAAAGGCCCTAATTTCTCAATGCTGCCTTAAATTTGAGTGTGAGTTTTGGCATACGCTCACCTCAGCACAGAATTTATCAAGTGATTGTAAACAACTGATTTCGGTAATTTCGGTCTTACCATTGATAAATGTGACGGCTGAAATCAATCTGGCACGCCCTATAAAATCAAGCCTTGCACATAATTTGCATGTACACTTGGAAATATCCTACCAAACCAATTTCATATGACATGCCGTATACATATATATATATTTTTAGGAGTGATGTTTAGATGCTGGTGACAGGCTGACAGCCTGTCAGCTAGTCAGTCAATGCTGCTCCGCTTGTCTACGACAGAAAAACAGGTGTAGGACAAAGCCTACGACAGCTCCCGACCCGACATGAAATTGTTGTGGATTAAGTTGTATCGAAGAACTGGAAATATGACAAGTCAAGATAACCCCAGGCGAAGGCGTATATTCTTTGTTCACTCTAACAACAAAGGTGTTACCCCAGTTATCTAATACATATTTTTGCCATGCCCAGGTTAGGGGGTGTGGAGGCTTCAGCAAGGCTGTTAGGCCCTGCTGTGAGGATATTCTTATAATAAACTGTCTTGTTCCTTCACCCTGCATGATTAGTATTATTTCTCAATTACAAAAAAAAATAACAATCCCTGTGGTATAAATTCACCTTGGCAACAAAGAATTCCACCCTCTCTCAAGGCCGTCTTCATCAGCTGATAGTAAGCCTCCTTGAACAAACTCTCAGCAGGGCCTATGACACAAAAAACAGAGATCAAACAATAGCAGATTTACACACCAATTAGAACAAAATTGCAAAGAAAGCACACACACACACACACACACACACAGGAAACACTGGTTCTGGTTGATGACTTACCCACAGGGTCTGATGAATCTGTGATAATTACATCAAAGGCATCCTGGTTCTGTTTCATGAACTCAAACCCATCTCCAACATTAAGGGTGAGCTTTGGACTGAAGAACCCCTTGGCCATCCCTGGGAGGTATTTCTTTGATACGTTGATGACGTCCTTTGGTAAATGACATGAAGACAGAAACAACATTGTTCATGTCCGATACTGACTAAAATAACATTGAAGGCTAAACTCAAGATGAAGCGTTGGGGAAATGATGCAGCTTTACACATTGTCGATGGTCATTTGGTAACACACCTCGTCAATCTCACATTGGACCACTGTCTCAACCAGTGGATGTTTCACCACTTCCCTCAGCACACCACCATCTCCACCGCCTATGATCAACACCTGCAAAGAGAAGGACAGCAGCCACCAGTGCACCATAACACATTACTTTAACAGGTTAAGGAGATCAATTGTTAGATCAGATCAGATTTATATTTATTTGTTTCCCCACACAATGACCCTGTTGGTAACAAAATAAAATACCTTCTTGGGACAGGGATGGCTGCATATGGGAAGGTTGGCAATCATCTCTTGATAGGAAAACTCGTCCCTCTCTGTGCACTGGATGACGCCATCCAGCACCAGAACGTTTCCATAGGTTTTACTGCAACATGTACAGGAGCACAACGTGATCGAGAGACCACATACATAGATCATAGGCAGCTTATCTAAGCCAGTATGCTTATGTAATATAGATATACTATTTTTGCTGACTCGCTAGCACATGCTTTCATAGCCACTGCTGGCAGCAGCTGTCACTATACTGACTGACTCATTTAGTGAGTTGCCTGGCGCTTTAAGCTAACATAAATACACTATCGATGTGTATCGGCCACTAGATAGAGTGATTTTGCCTACAAACGACTGTCAAAAATAAAGTTAACCAACTTCAGCAAAGGTATAGAACTACCGGCTGCTAAATTGCTAACTGACGTTAATAGTTAGCGTAGTGGCTAGTTGACTAGCCAAAGTACTGACCTCTTAAAGACCATTACATCTTGGAATTTGGACTTCTTGTGATAAAGGACCTCCTCCACTTGAAGGCTCATTGCTTGTCCCGGCCACAACGTGCCCATCTCCGTAAACCACCCATCTTTTATGTTGTCCATTATTACTAAAAGACGACCGCAGTCTTTTTTTCGAAGGGGGTTTGCTTGTGTGGCAACAATGTGATGCGAGTAAAGCAAGTAACTGTGCTGTGACACTTCACTTGGGCGTTTCACTCAACCACACATGCTTCGTATTCTAGCAAATAGGGCGACGCTGACGTCAGATCAAGTTGTATTAGCCAATGGCAATGCAGTAAGCGTGAGCTCATATAGTTTGTTTGCCCCCTTCACACAACTATCCTGCTGTTGTCACCACGTGAAAGTGCCACTGTGTGAATAGTACAACTGTATCCTCCGACTATTGTTGACTATGAATAAACATCCTTCTGAAATGCAATAAGAATCTTCTTATATCATGTAATTTCTTATATCATGTAATTTACAAAATTATCAGAGTATGCTCAAAGCTTATTTATATAATAAGGTTGCAAATTTGATCTTTTATGATTAATTCAAATGAACAATTTACCCATTTTGTTACACCCGTAGATGCGCGTTGAACGCTGTCCAGCACCAAACAAGCTGCAACCACGATGACTGTCAGAAGAGAACAGTGCTCTCTGCAGCGCTCTCAAGAGTGGATTTCGGAACGCACCCTATCATCTATCTATCGATAATAAAAGCACGGAATCTCAATCTGTCTGCTTTTGTAGTTTTTACAGCTCGGGAACTTCAGAGGACCAAAGGGAAATCAATGGTGGTGACTATCACAGACGTGCGCTAAGTGTACTAAAAATTCAGTTTTCATACCAAATAGTTGTCCTTGTTTGGCCTCCTGCCCCCGAGGCTTCAGTGAACTTGGATGCCCAGCCCACACTGCTAGACTAGTGCAGATGATTGTACCAGTGACAGTGTACAATCCTTGGTATTTTGTTGAGATTATGAATTCTAAACATGTAGAATACAATTGTTAAACTGACATTAACTGCTATGTGCATTGCAAAAGATTGATGCCAAGAAATAATCGACTTAATGTCAAAATAGAATAAAAAGCCTTTCCAAACTTTTGCAACCAGTATTTTGATTGGAACATCCACACTGAAGGGAATTCAGGTGTACTATGATTAAAATATAAGGAAAGACTTCATTCTCAGCTCTACTGGTTAGAAATCATGCACCACGTGTTTTAAAAGTGTTAATTTGAACAGCAGACATTTTTGTTGTCTAAAATTGTGTTTAATAAGGAGGTTAGCTCCCAAGTTATGAACATCATTTTAAGCATCAACTAGGCTTACATGGTTAAGTATTCCATACAATAGAAAATGCTTGTTGAACTTCAATATGACCAACAATAAAAAATAAATAGACAAAATTGAAGCTGATAAATTGGTTCTCTCCGTCTGGATGAAATTGGTGTCTCAACTGAAAGTGTATTTTCTGTTTAGTAAAGAGCTGGGTAGACCCCTGCAAACACTATATAGCAGGGGTGCCCAAAAGGTAGATCCCAATCTAATCGGGGAAAACAAAGGGTGTGGCCTAAAGAATATTCAATTTAAGTATTAAAAAAATATATTTTTGGCATCTGCCACTCAAATCAAAAAGGGCCTGTCAGCTCAAACACTAAGCTTGAAGTAGCCCCTTTCGGGACCCTCGGTTACCTTTTCAGAATTTTGAATGGCGGTACCCTATGGTCTCTGATCGGTTATTCCACTCTCCATAGGACGCAGATTTACATACTCTCTATTCACGGAAAGCCGCGCCACCGAGTGAGTATTGGTGAGATGTTTCAAAGATGCATAACACAGCTATAGGAGACAACGGAAACGTGTGCGAAAGAGCGGTAATCAGAGTTGCCGTTAAATATTTTTGGCTTCTCTGAAATTCTCTCTTCCTCACTTCCCATGTTCCGCCTCCCACGACACAACAGCATTATAAACATCCTGCATGTACGCGGTCGGCCAATCAGAGGCAGTAACTAGGACGTGCAGCTAGCCAGTCGCCGCTCGGGAGGCGGTACAATGGGAAGTCAATAAGGAAGTCAAGGAAGAGAGAGAAGTTCAGCGAAGCAAAATTTCAAAAAGAGATTAAAAATACTTAACGGCAACTCCGATTACCGCTCTTTCGCACACGTTTCCGTTGTCTCCTATAGCTGTGTTATGCATCTTTGAAACATCTCACCAACACTCAAGCGGCGGCGCGGCTCTCTGTGAACAGAGAGTATGTAAATCTGCGTCCTATGGAGAGTGGAATAACCGATCAGGGACCCTAGGGTACCGCCGTACAAAATTCAGAAAAGGTAACCGAGGGTCCCAAAAGGGGCTAAGCTTGAAGGTGCTGTGCAAACCTCAGTAGCATTACAAATTAAAAAAAAAAAAAAAAAAACTACCTATTCCATTTCTCCCACTATTGCATTTGTCTTATATCCGCCAGCGTTGCTATTCCATATTTAAACTATTTTCAGCAATATTTTTTGGGATGGGTATATCTTGTTGAGCTGGTCATTTTTAAAGTAGCTCTCAACTCAAAAAAGTGTGGGCACCCCTGCTATAAAGCAATGATCACAAATCAGACTAGAGCTTTCACATCTTAACAAAATGTTTTTGTTATCAAAATATCACCCCACCCCACCAGACTTTTATGTATCAACCAGTCTATTTACATGGAACATTATTCCATAAAATCAAAAATACATGCTGAACTTCAATAAACACTGACAATCATCTCGAAAGGAAACAAAAAACAATACAAAGCATCAAAAGGGCTTTGAGGTTGGAAAGAAAAATATGCATATTAACTGTATTGAAGAGTTAATCTATCTTTTGGGCCAGCTGTGTCGGAAACCCCTGTGAAAAGAAAACGGCAGTTACATTGAAATCCATCTCCAAGAAAGTAGCCTAAAGTAAAATATATAGATTTTCATGTAAAATAACTTTAAAACCTGAAGCGTAATTAACAATTGTAAACATAATTGGAATGTAGTCGCACATTTACTAACACTCATTTGACATTTAAATTATTGGCATAGTTACACATGTGAATATTTTACCTGTCAGATTTTCCAGCCATGTAGGATATACTTCGGACTCCAGCGGATGTATCCGATTTATGTCCTTTAGGGGTTTTCTGAATGGCCAAAAATGCATGATGATCATTTCAAATGATAATATGGTTGTTACCAAAACAAGTGATCTATCCCTTTCAAATAAATCAAAAAATATATGTGCATGTGTGTGTGTGTGTGTGAGAAATATGTGCAATTACAGTATTGTGATTACCTTTTTCCTGGGCTCATGGCCTTCCCTGTTTGGGTCAAATTCTGACCCACCCTTTGATTTGGCACCTTGAAAACAAAATGGGGAACATTAACTACAATTATTTTACAGCTTATATTATAAAAAGACAGATGTTATATGGCCAGCTTTCAACCACAACTTTGAGTGTGACCCCCTTGTCACAAACAGAGCCCTATCTCCCTTTATAGGGCCGACGTCAAAACCACGCTCTCTGGGTAATACTTTTTTTTCCCATTGAAAAATCCCATCAACCTTTCTATATTTGTGTTACTTAAAGGACCACTTCACCACTTTTCAACCCATCTTCAAATAATAGGTCCTCACTAATAATCATGATAATCATAAAATACCACCTTTCTTTTCTACTCAGTCTGTGTCTCATATGAGAGCTGTGGGCAGTTCGGAAACCCGTCCACCAGTGACATCATCGTTAGGCATATTTTTTTAAACAATATGTTTTTTACTAAAATGTTTAGATTTTTATCATCGTGAGAACGATGGCTTCCTTTTTCGCATTGCAACTTTTCAGGACTAGAAAGCCTGCAGTTTCTTGGATTCCCCATTGATGATGTCACGGGTGGACGGGTTTGTAAACTGCCCACAGCCCTCCTATGAAACACAGACTGAGTAGAAAAAAATTGTGCCATTTTATCATGATTATTAGTGAGGACCTATTATATGAAGATAGATTGAAAAGTGGTGAAGTGGTCCTTTAATATAAGTAATATTTTAAAAAAAAAAGCTCTTTACTAACTTATGAAGGGAGTCAGGGAGGTAGATCTGCATAGTTTACATTCATTTATGCAGGTGGATATTTGTATTCCCTTTTGATAAAATAGCATCTGGTATGAGTTTAGGCTTTGTAACCATATGACTGAAATCATTCATACGACAGAAGGACAGGATGTTCTGTGGCATGTCACTTCACACAATGTTCCCAGAACAGTGTTTCCTCACTTCAATTTCAGACCATTGAAAAAGTGGAACAACACCAAGAGGAGAGTTGCCAAGAAATGTCGTGTGAAGATTATACTCCCTATATTCCATTGGAATAAATAAAGACTTGCACATGAGAGATATGCTCTTCTAGAGATCTCTGACTTTCCACTGTGTTTCACTCCGCTGTTTTGGCTCTCTTGTAGCCTAGCCTAGTCTCTTGACGGCCTGACAGCCCAATACCCTTTTAGATATCCATTTTCTTATATGGCAGTTTTCTCCTGGTTTACATGAATATGAATATAATGGTCTTATTTGTACATTTTGTTTAGTTCTGCGTGTTGTTATAATAATAATAATAATTCTGACCCCTCAGCAAATTATGACTCATTGAATTTGCAGTAAATGGTTTATAGAAATGTAAATGTTTCCACCTTGTGGCACTTATAGGTGTTGCACTTGTTCACAGGTATTTGAAGTCCTGAGTGTAGTGAATATATTTTGAGCCCTCCAAACCGGGACGCTTAAATGAATGCGCACGTTCGTGCACAGCATTTCATATACGCAGACTTAGTCTTTAGTCTTAATGCAATGTTAATTTTGCCAGAAAAGATTTAGTCTTAGTCTTTTGAATAACACACCATTAGTCTTAGTCCAATTTAGTCTTCTGAAAAACCTTAGTCGACTTAGTCTTTAGTCTTAGTCAACAAAATTAACACTGCACCATAGTCATTGCATACAGGCAATGACCGATTGACACACATCACCTCCTAAACCAATCAGAAAGTCAATGTACAACCGATGATGAGCAGATGTTTACATGAGCAGAACATGATAAATGTCTATGCAACTGCTGAAAACAATTTTGCCGAAAAACAGGACAATTTCATAGTGAATGTGGAAAATTGGGACAGAGTTTTAGAAATATTTGATGGGACTCTGGAAACACAGCTTGAAATCGGGACAATCCCGGCCAAACCGTAACGTCTGGTCACCCTAGTGTAGTTATCAAAAAAAACAACAACAACATATAAGCTCATAGCGAGTGGCGCACTACGAGCTTGTAGGTCTGCTATTTTTGAAAAATCGAAGGACGACTGACATAGAAACATAGCTTTTTCAGAAAACTGTCAGGATGTAGAAAACATTTTTAGAATCTGATCTCAGGTCAAAATGGGTTAATATTCTTACCGGCAAAGACTTTGAGGTCTGATTGGCTATAGTTGAAGGGTTTGAAGTCATCTTGGGGAGTCAAGTCAGGATTTCCAGGTGTCTTTGCGGCAGATTTCATCAGTTTCTTAGTGGGTTTTGGAGTCGACTCTCCAGGTTCACTAGCGACCCTCTCTCTTTTCTTTCCTCCTGATTTTGCAGACTGAAAAATAATTTAGAAAGAAGATGAGACGAAAAAAAGTTGATTGAATAGTGGTTGGTGAAACAAGAAAAGAAGGACGGACATGCACATCCCAAACGTCAAATCGGGGCAGGTGCTCGGATCGGAGATCAGTGCACAATAAGAGAAGATAAACGGTAAACGCTTGTACATTGTAGGGCTCCAGTATGACCGAAGACCGAAGATCGAAACGTCAGCAATTTCTTGTTGTACTAGCACCTGAATAAAAAAAAGTTTAACTGTCCAAGCTGCTCCAGGGCAGTGGCGTATCCAGGAATTACGTTTTGGCCAGGCAAGATGTTAATTGTCGTCTCCCCGCGCACAATCGTAGGTTTTCAAAGAGATATACCTGCCAGACGAGTGGGATACAAAGGCTGAAAGGCTTGCATTTACATTCCAATGGGTGATTGAGGGTCTGCTCTACCACAACGGCCAATCAGCTGTCCATTTTAATAGTTCTCATGTCTTGTTTTTGTCCTCTTTTTTTCTCATTGTATGGATTTTGGCCAGGCGAGAAATGGATTTGGACAGGCCCTCGCCTTATTGTAGATACGCCTCTGCTCCAGGGTCAATCCCTTCTGATGGCTATATTTCACCAACTAGAGCCGGGTACAGCGTCATATTGAGCTGTACACGTGCAAACGTGTTTTTCTTTCTTTTATCTTGGTTGGTGAAACAGCACGTGCAGTGCTAGCAAGAGACTGTAAAAATAGAGCTAGCAAAATGTCAACAATTTGGCAATATTTTACACTGGAAAATTCAAATAAAAGCTTGCAAGGGTTCAGTTTCAAGGGGTGGCAGTACTGTTTGTTGTCAAGAGACAAGTACCCATGGGCAAGGTAAGTAAAACGTGAGGAACATATGTGAGGAACATGACTCCATTGCTTTAACACTTTGATTGCTACAAGATCTCAACAGGCCTATTTGGATGTTGCTACCGTTTAACATTGCACAAAGGCCTTGTTCGGGGGCCCACGGCAAAATGTTCTCTTATAGCGAGAATCACACGCATACATCAAAAGAAAGCTGAACTTGTCCACTTCAATTTAAAAAATACATTTTGATTTTACCATGTTCCATTCTGGAGATATTGACCTTTTTGCAACACCTGCATTTGCCTGGAAGTGGTTATCTTGAACAGCGAGCAGAGTTATGGATGGTTTAAAGTCAGAGACATTGACAGGCAGATATAAAATTGAACCCAATAAATATCCTATACATCCTATACACCGAATGAAAGCCCTGAATGTGTACTTTTACGAGGAAAAGAGTAAACATTGATCCCATGTACAGTTAGACAGTAATTGGTTATTGAATGCAGCTTGTGCCCACCAGATAACTTCAGAGAAGACATGGACGTGAACTGAGCGGTGCAACTGTTCTCTACAGTTGCACCGCGCAACTGTAGAGAACAGTTGCACCGCTCACTTCACAGGGGTGTGATTTTTATTATTACAGTAGAAGTTTACAGACCAAACTGTAAATAAAAGGTTTACATGACTTTGTCTCAGTCCGTATATAGCGAGCTGTAGTGAATAAGTACAGAACAGTTGCAACGCTCACTTCACAGGGGTGTGATTTTTATTATTACAGTAGAAGTTTACAGACCAAACTGTAAATAAAAGGTTTACATGACTTTCTGCCTCAGTCCGTATATAGCGAGCTGTATTGAATAAGCAGAGAACAGAATATGGGACAGAGTTGCACCACTCACTTCACATGGGTGTGATTTTTATTATTACTACAGTAGAAGTTTTTTTCTTATGAAAGCAGAGAGTCTTCTGTTTCATACGGTATATAGTATTTATATGTCGCTATAGGCCTTATTTTGTGAATATTGAGTTCGGGTCCATGTCTTCTCTGCAGTTATATCTGGTGGGCGCAATGTGCAATGTAACCAATTTATGACAAACTGTACATGGGATCAATGTTTACTCTTTTCCTCGTAAAAGTACACATTCAGGGCTTTCATTCGGTGTATAGGATGTATAGCATATTTATTGTGTTTATTGTTATATCTGCCTGTCAATGTCTGACTATAAACCTTCATAACTCTGCTTTCTTAGATGATGATGATGATTGCCTCATTGTCTTGATCGCAAAACATTGGGGGGGGGGGGGGTTCATGGGCACATTGGGCAGCAAAAGTCTTGATCCGTACGGCTATAAAAAGTCCCATTCCACCGTTCGGTTCAGAACTATAGTATAACGGTGAGACGCGTTGTCATCATCAGCTGATTTTGTTTTTCAAGCTAGTGAAGTATATTTACTAACAAGAGAACATGCCTGGGCATGCAGGTTGGAGGCGATGGAGGAAAAAAAAAGATTCACCCGGCTGTGATGTCAACGACAACGGATCACAACACCACGGTTTAGGACGCGGAAAAGTTCGTTATACATTACACCCGGGTCGATTACGTCCCCGATGCGTTCATTGCGGTCTTATCACTACAATTATAATGAATAAAAAAGCGTTACAATCACACGTCCGAGCGATCTCCGATTATGACGGTTCTGCATGGCGATACGTGATCCACCAACGGCACACTGTCTTGTCGTGGCGGCCCCTCGATACTGTGGTTAGTTCGTAGTATTGTAGGCTCGGGGATCGTTTGGTCGCTACAGTATGAAGAAGGAAACATGCATCTGTCCATGTGTGTTGCAGACGCAATGCAATGCCGATCGAATCCGGTGCATGTGTTTAGGCAGCGATCCGTTCATCATGTTTTTTTCCGAGAGACAGAGCCAGCCAGGACAGAGCCCCCATCTCGCAAGGCCCTCCTCCTGCAGGAGAAACAGGAGGGGAGGGGGGAATCGAGTAGTATAGTGTTGTGTGAAAGCCAATAGCTGGAGGAAAGCCTGGTGAGGCGAGGTTAGGTGAAATTTGATTCTTTTCACACACCGACTGGATCATTCCATGGGCGCGCATGGGCGCGTCCATTTTACACTGGCTTAGTGGCTTCTACACGTAAAGCGGCCCGCCCTCCTGTTTTCAGGAGGGGAGGGTTTTTTTTTTTTTTTTTTTCTGATCACGTGAGCGGGACTAAGCAGCAATGATAGGGCGATGGTTCTTCATTGTCCGGGTGGGTAAAAAGATGAATGAAAGTATGCTATAAAAAAGTGATTGAAACGTATTGATACGTGATTCGCACCCGACGTTTGATTAATTGATAACGTATTGATACGCGATTCGCGTCGGCTGTGTTAATAATCCCATGCCGTGCACAATACTTCTCCAGGCACATTAGAAGGGCTTTACCATGCTGGTGTTATGATATGATCTGCGATAGCAACAGAATTTATTAGCCCTCTGACCACTTTGGTATAAGTCAATCAATATTGGGCTAATGCAACTTTCACATGTTATTGTTGGGACTTTTTCTGCCTTTATTTTGATAGTGTACAGTAAGTTGACAGGAAATGGGGGAGAGATGGGGAGTGACACGCAGCAAAGGTCGTCAGGATCGGGGAGTCGAACCCACGACTGTCAGGCTTAGCAGCCTAGGTGCCTGCACCGCTAGGCCGGCCCGGGCCACATATTGACACTTTCAACCAAGTGTGGCATATTATGTGAATAACGTCTTGCATTCTTAGCTAAAAGTTGTAAACATGTAAAGATTAGCCCATTTTGGATTTGCCAATACCACATTTATTGGAGGACAATTAGTATGTCACACAGAAGAAGATGATTTACTTACAGAAGCCTGCTGTCGGACAGTAACAACATCCTGTAGAGAATCTTGGTAGGTCTCTTTGGTTTTTTTCCTTTCCGCTGTAGAAGAACAGAACAGTATGATGAAGGCTGTTAACATGCGTGCTTACCAGACTTTGACGCAGCTTAATGCTCCATACCTGCCACCTTCTTTGTAAGCTCCCTTGCTTTTTGTTTTGCCGCCTTCTTGGCTTCCATCTCCCGCTGTTGCTGCTCAATGCTTTGCAGTTTCCACCTTTTACTGATCTATTAATATCAGATGGTAGAGCAATCAACATTCAAGTATATGAAGGGGTCCATAAATAAATAAACCCACTGTTAAAATGTCTGCTTGCAAGCAAATACAAGGTTTTCTATAGGATATAATTGTGTACAAGAGAACACAACTAAGCCTGACCCCTTTCACCCATCTCCATGAGAATTTTGATCCTTTCTTTGATGGCGATCATGTATGGATGAATAGAGTTCTTGGATTACCTCGTATACTTTTGTAGAGGGATCCAACTTGGCAGTTTTGTTCACGTGCACATCACTGGAGGGTAAATACTAAAAAAATAAGCGGGACAAAAACAAATCCAACAGCATTAATCATCTAGTCCAACCAGCAACATCATCTTTTTCAAAAATCAACAGTAATCTCTGGCAAAGTTATACCATTCTAAAAGGGTTTTGGAAAGACTCAATAATTCGGTTGGTTTTCTGTTGTGCCACAGTGAGGGAAGCTTGGTCATTATTTGACTCCTGCAAAGGATGACAAACACACAAGAATCAACATTTATTTTTTAATAATATGTCGCAGGAAAAATGGAGCATCGTCACTTTGGAGCCGTTTTCTACCTCAAAAAGTGAGATTGTGGCTGTTGCAATGAGACCAGCAGTTATGTTCGGGTCAATCTCCATTTCTTGTTCCTCATTGGCAAACAGCATTCCTTCCTTGGTGGGTAGTTCTGAAAACGGCATGAATTTGTCAGGAATCGAAATGTGGAAATATTAATTCAGAACAAATTGTGTAATCTACAGTATACAACAGAGTATACAACAGTTTTCCTGGAAAATAGCAGATCTACAAGCTCATAGCGCGGTGGCGCGCTATGAACTTGTAGGTCTGCTATTTTTGAAAAATTGTTAAAATGTGCCTCAAATCTTGATTTAGAAAACATTTCTTTTTAATTATACAACAGTTTTCCTGGATTTCTAACACCAACACAAACTGCATATACAGTAGTCCTGCGTTTCGTACCATGTGGTGAAGAAAAGACGGGGAAATCACTTTCCGACTCCCTTGATACATCATGAGGACCAAACAACGTATTCTCTGGCTGTAAAATTATTATAAAATATTAAATGTGCATGTAATTGCATTACAAATGTTCAGGGAAGAATTGTTTTATCAAAATCAATGATATACACTTCTCAACAAACCTTCTTTATTGGCGTGAGTCCTTTGCTCTTCTGAGCAACAATTTCAGCCTGAAGAAGAAACAAAAGCATGTTTTATTTTATCTATCTGCCTTTATTGTCAAGTTGACATAAAGTAAACCAGTGAAAGAACATTACTGATGTAAAAACAATGCTTTTCACAGATCATTGCTCACCTTAAGAAGAGGCATATCCCTGCCCTGCATTACCAATAAATGGAGCTCAGTGATCTGCTGCCTCACCATTGGTGGGACAGGGTGACAGCAGGCAATGATTCCCTGGGGCTCTCTGGGTGAAGGAACACAAACCATACGTTTATGATCACAGGAGTGATGAACACTCAAAAAAAGAAATAAGAAATATACACCACATACTAGGCTTAGGATTAGACATTGCATGAACTTACTTAGGCAATTCTTCAGATATCTTGGTCATCATATGATTAGGCAGGAGATATCTAAAGAGGAGAGATGCATATAAATGAACATAAGTAGCAGTGCTCCGGAAAGCTTTGATGCTGAAACATCCTAAGAGCAGCATGGTTTCATGTCAGGTTCTTGTCAGGCAGCATTATTTATCATAGCTGTTGGGCAGAAACCTTGCATCTCCATATTTCATCTTTTTTGTAATTTCCCATAAATGAATGCAAATGTAGCTGATTTACAAGCTCACATGTTGCTTTGTGACATGTTAAGATTCCAGATCTATTTTTTTTAAAGATGTTCGCCTACAATGTTGTGCCCAAAAGTCTGTGGGTTTTTATAAATATTTAACCAATGAAAAGTATTTACACAATTATGTTGTTGACAAACTAAACACTACAGTATCCATTGGCACACATTTCCTGAAAAGTCAAAGTTATGGACAAACAAGGTTTCTGCATGTTCAGCGACGGTATATACAATTCTGCTAGAAATGAAATTTGAATTAGAAAGTAGCTCAGGCTGATGTAACAGCTGCTCCGTCAATTTCCGCAGCCTACCCAGTGCTCTCATCTTCCTGCCTGGCTAACTTGTCCCTCCAGGCATACAGCAATCTGAAGGCTGTCAACTGCTGTGTGTTGAATGCCTTCTTCTGCCTCTTCTGCAGGTCCAAGTACGACTCCTCTGTAAAGATTGGCTTCATATATCTCTGCAGGGTGTTGGGGGGAGAACGTTAGAATGTTATATGGTTATGAGGATAGATTTAGCAAATATAAAAGTAAATCCGTAAATCACTAAATTAAGCCCTAGTCTCACGTGGCCAGAACATCAGAGATCTCCTCCTACCGATATGCATGGGGAAATCTAAATTCAATGTAAGGACTTCAACGGTATAGAAAACCAGTGCTTACAAACCTATGCCTTCTGCTTTTTTGTTTCCTTTTCTGACTTGTTTCCACACATAGTTTTAGGCCATTCATTGAATTTCGATGTAACCAGAGTACCAGACTATCTGTATGTGGAGATCTGTGATCATCCTGTTGCACGAGACTACTTAATCTGTAAACCAACGGTTCTCAAACTATGGGTCGCACGAAGGAGCCTTGAGAACCGCATTCACGTTTTATGAAACGGAAAAAAGTGGGATTGTAGCTTTTATTACGAGACATTTTTTTTCCCACATTGAAATTGCACTATAAAGTGTGGGGTCGCTAAAATGGAGTTTGAAAACCACTGCCCAAAATACACACTCACAAGAGATCATAATGCAACACGTTGTGAGCTTGTAGATGTTTTTTTGTGGGAGAGGAAGGTTTTTCTTTTTTTTTCTTGTTTTTTTCTGGGGTTTTTTTTTTACATTTGCATGTTTTCATAATAAAAAAAAGTGTCTAAAAATGTCTGTTTATGGGTGCATGGTGAAAGCCTGCTAGAGATGTTGGACCTTTAGGGAGAGGTCTCTGCTCTTATTCCAGACACTCTGCAGGAGGCCAGGCTGGCCGTGGTTGAATTCAAACAGATCCACCCTCAGACGGTCGTACACATAAAGGAGGTAGTGAGTGTCAGACCTAGCATACTGGAACATCACATCTGGCAAAGGTCTGCAGGAACAAATGACAACGCAATCCTTAATATTCACAATCATGTCTTCGAATCAGAAATCATGCAGTTTCCTCATTTTGTTGTCGCTTCACTAATACAGGTCCTTATCCAGAACAACGTACAATGATAGAGTTCAGTGTGTTCCTCTAGGACACTTTGACTAGACAGACACATGCCACTAAGGGTGGCACGTAGTCGTATGAGGAGTGAAAACAATTGTGTTTTACATTTCTATCAAACAAGCATTAAATCTTCAAACCTTGTTTGAAACCTGCAATATAATTTTCTTTTTTTTGTTAATGTGCGAGTCTATTGAAGCCTTTACACCGTGGCTCTGCAGGAGGCTAGTCGTCAATACATTTTTGGTGTGTGTGTATGTGTGTGTGTGTGTGTGTGTGTGTGTGTGTGCGTAGCTAATCTCTGAAACTGCTGGACAGATGACCAGTACCAAATGCCTTGTGCACACTGCCAGTGGATCAACTGCCAGTGGATCAACTGGCAGTTGGTCACAGAGTTGGTCACAAATCCTATTTCCATGAAAATGGAGAATTAAGTACATTCTTAAGCTTAAATCACACAGCCAGACATGAACAAGGACCAATCTACCTACCGAACCCTCCAGTCAGCAAGCTGATAGCGCTTGTCCGAGTCCACGCTGCAGTAGTGTGTGAGCAGGTGATCCAGAGAGTTCCTGGCCAGGTTAACAGCACGGCTCGCCTGGTGTGTGTCAAACATATTGACCACATACACACCAAAGTCCTTCTGGAGCCAATCGACGTCGGAGTCGGCACCATGAAATACCTGGTCAAAATAAGGCAATCATTAAGACTTGGTACCAATTGCTGTATATAACCCCAACAGGGGGTTCTTATGTAAAGGGTCTGACATTTAATGGTGATGCGTCATCTTATGTAAAACGTATTTGATTAGGAAAGGCTCAACATTTCCACCATACCAAACTTTAGGTGTACATGCTAGCAGGAAATTGTTTAATATATTATCTATACAGAAAAACACCAGGTGTATTATTAGGTAGAGTATTAAGTGCACTATGGGGAGAAGGGATGGGACGGAAGGGGATGCCGTTACCTTGACAATGTGCGGGTCTGTGAAAGACTCGTTCAAGACGTACATCTCACTGCGGAGCTCCAGGGTGTCTACGATGAAGTCCTCCTCTCTGGTTGAGATCTGCATCAGACAGGTGATGCCCAGGTAACTCCTGTAAGAGTGGTGCTGGGAGGGGAGAAAAACATTCAACATGCACAATCAATGTGTTGAACAGTCTGAAACGCAGTGAGTTATGTCTCATGTTCTGAAAGTAAAATCCACACAATATACAACAATATACTGAACATTTAATGCATCGCCAAATGTTATTTAATATAGCCAGCATTACCATCTATAAATAAGTAATACAATACAACTAACAAATGATCTATCATCACTTTAGTTTAGCCAAAATCATTAAGTTCTTGTATTGTCTCACGCAAGTCAATTTGATTGCCAAGCAAATGCAACAAATGTCCACGTTCTTGTACCTCCAAGTCGACTGAAAATTCTGACACCTTGCACAACTTCTCATTTAGAGCCACCAGCTCCTCCAGTGTGTCCACGAAGGAGCACTTGGTCTCATCTAATGGTTTGTACATCTGGAAATAATGAATGCATCAGGGGTTCATACTGGGAAATTAAGGATTACTAGACTTTTCTCAACTGGTGACTGTAATGCCTTTACCACTATTCTATATGTAATTATTTACCTGTGGTTCGGGCTTTGACAGAAGGCTTTCTGGTATTGTCAGATGGTTTATTTCATATTGGTACGGGTGTGCAAACCTACATGGATAGGGATGTCCATTGTTCAGTGGGGGGGTGGGGGGAGGGAAATCAAAAAATTAAGCTAGACAGTAAAATTAACATTATACAGAAAAATCACACCCGTGTGAACTGAGTGGTGTAAGGTCTTATATAGACTGATCAGCTGTGGTCTGACGTAATGTCTGACGTAATGAAATCACACCCGTGTGAACTGGGTGACCATAGCAACCATGCTCATTTTTTGGTACAGACAGACAGACAGACAGACACGTAAACTAACAAAGCCAGTTGTAGGAGTGGTTTACACCACTCAAAAATAAGTGAAACATGTGTACAGTAATACTGTATATGTGAGAGACAGTGAGACCCACTATTCCTGATTCCATATACGTGTATGTACATAGTATCGCTTGCGAGGTGATCGGAGATCTCCAGCTATGGATATGTCTAGAGACTTTTTCAATTTTCATAGTTGAACTGCCGTTAACTAACATATGCTACAGCTTTAAAAACCAATCTGGCCACTGCAATCTCTGGCTCTGCAATGCAGAACTCTCTAAACAAGTGGTTCTCAACCAGTGATCCGGGGACCACCAGTGGTCCTTGAGGGGGTTCCAGGTGGTCCCCAGCAAAATGATGGGAGAGTTGATAACCAAATGGACCCTTATTAGAGCACTCTTGAGTGTAGTGTACAATGAAACAAAATGTACTTGTTTAATTTCATGCACTCAAGAGTTAAATTATTGTTAAACACCTGCATTACTTCATTTACAAGAAGTGTACACAGTTAGAGAATGTAGAAGAATTATTATTTGGCACCACATCAATACAGCATGGAATTGTGGACAAAATCCTATCCTTAACGGCAACAAAATATTCTAATACGTTTTGGTTCTGAGAGGCTAAATCTCACTAAATGTTGGTCCGTGGCTCAAATGCCGAATGGACCTGGACATGAAAATGGTTGGAAACCACGGCTCTAAACTCTAATTGTTTCCACAAAAGCTGATATATTGTCCTCAGTCTATAGTTGCACAAAGCTTTTGGAGACTGCTGTCTAAGTCTATATCTCCTGACATGTTAGAATCCTGCCAATGTGTGTCCTTATATGCACCCCACCCCCATCTAAGAGGAGACAGTATGTCCATGATCCAATAAGTCGAAGGTTAAACACGTTTCTTACATGTCATCCACATGTTCCTGGGTTCTCTGCTGATGAATCATGTCAGCCAGCGCAGCCGGAACATCCAAGTCCTCAGGTCTCTCTTTGCGTATTTTTTTGTTGGTGAAATCTACAATTGAAGAGGGAACCACAAAGATATTAATCAGTTGAACGGATTTTGGCGCAATCTCTCAAAACAGACAGCATATGGGTGTTATTATATCTTTGTTGCAATGAAGGTCGACATCAGGTGCAAAAATAAATAAACAACAGTTTGGCTTACATGAGGGAAGGGGCTTGATTGCATTTGGCTTCACAAAGATCTTGGGAATAAATGGGGTGTTGCTGTTGTCGACTTTTTCTTTGAATTTGAACTGAGGCCTGATAATATTCTTGGCATGGAGCAATCTGTACGTCTCAGAACCACGTCCAGGCTCTGAACTCTGATCAAATAAAAGCAAAAAATGATATATCATTAAGGCATTGGATGGCAGAACATTGCTGACAACTGTTAACTAACCCAAATTTAACTCTAAATGAAATAAAAACTACTGTGAGTAGCAAGCATATTTATTGCCCCAAAATTGCAACTGTTTTAGTTCCAGAGCTGGCATGCCTAACAGTTCAGTGCCTGCTCTCTCTGAAATTATGAGATGCATTTATTTTTATTTTATTAGCCAACCTTGCGATTCCAGCTGGACACAACCACCTTCGGAGTCTGAAACCCTGCAGGCATGACAGGCTGGCTCCTGTTCACCCCATCAGCTTCATCAAGCAGGATCCCCTTGAAATCATTCACAGGAAATAAGACTTTATAATCCAAGTAGCTATCACAGACCAAAAGTAACAGGAACCATAGATCACACGTAGGGCATTTGCAAGGAATGATGGGCCCCTTGATAAAATATTGCACCTCTAACAGCCATGCTATCTAAAAAACAAATATAGTCTATATAGTCTAAAGCAGTGGTTTTCAAAGTAGTAGTTTTCAGTGGTCAATGAAGGCCCGATCCACGACATGAAAATGTTCAGCAGCACAAAGCTTTACCCGGCAAAGGGTGTCATGACAATTTTTCATAATTCCACCATTTCAAATATGTCTGGTCTGGTGTTCCTGCTCATACCGCTCGTTCAAGGATGACATCGTTGGAGTCCACCACCAGGTCAAGCCGTTCTTCCAACCCGGTCAATTTGTCCCGGTCTCTCATGCGAGATCTGCAGCCATGGTAGTGCATAATCTGACTCATGCTAAGATACGGAAAGAGTTAAAGAAAATGTCCTGAATCTTCTGTTTAACATCCAATTTAGTCAGCAAACTATGGGTTATTAACCCATTACTATTTTGGTCTTAACATAACAAGTCATGAATCGTACAGGCCTACTCACCAATGCAGGAGTCCATCTCCTTGAGTTTCACAGAACTCCTGGAACCCAGGGAAGCTGCGATAAAAATCAAAATCGTCTCCTGTTTGAGGAAGACCGGCGGATGCTTTGGTGGCTGATAACACGGTCCCAAATCCATACTGCGGGCGAGTGAAGTTGAGATTATAACACATTGGTGGTTCACCAATCACCATACAATCAACATGTAACCAACTAGCCGCAAGCAACTCAGATACCATCATCATCATCATCATCAGATGCCATCTGTCATCTAGGAGTTGCAATACCAAACCTTGACATCCCATTGATCGAAACATTATACTACGTTAAACTCACCAATGTTGCAGCTTCAAGGAAAGCTTGGGTCAGGGTTATGCTCTTTGTATCCATCCATTTTTTGTTTCATAAAAATCAGACCTGTCTGAATGGAGTGGTGCTGTTGGGGTGTCGGACTCTGACTATTGGTTGTCTGACTATTGGCTGTGGGACTATTGGCTGTGGGATTATTGGCTGTGGGACTATTGGCTGTCGGACTATTGGTTGTCGCCTTGTCGGACTATTGGTTGTAGGAGTATTGGCTGACGGACTATGTAGCCTGTACTGTACTGTCTCTCATCATGCACCTGTGCTACACCGTAGTATCTGTACTGCACTGTGCTCTGTGCTGGTGTTACACTAACACTAAAAACTCAGCTTCCCATCATGCACCTGTGCAGTGTGAAGCTCAACAGTGCCACTTTGTCACCTGTTGGTACTCTAAACAGACAGACACACATTGCTGTTCCTTGGAGTGGTTGCACGGTTGCACCACTCAAATCCACCTTAGAGTAGAAATGTTATGAGGTACTTAGTTACTTTGCCAATACAAATTCCATGCAGGTGATTATTTTGCCTCCTGCATTATGTGCAATACACACAGGTGGTGATTTCTAACAAGCGCTTCCGAACTCCAGTCCCAACACCTACGAAAAAATCATCAACTGCACGGACTTTATCGACAGAAAGTAGCTAATCCCATTCCCAGCGTTCCTTAGCTGCAATGTTGGTGAGTTTAACCTGGATGAAGGAGCTGTCAAGGTTATTATTGCAACTCTACGTACCAGATAACATTAAAGTTGCTTCAACTATACAGCATGTATTTACAATGCAAGATATCATTTGGGCAGCCTCGTTGAGAGATGTGGGGCAACTCGTGTTGATCAAATAGATCAGCTCTACTTACATTGATTTTAATAACATGTATTACTGTATGTTTCACCAGATGGCTTATTACATGATGGCAATAAAAGGCAAGTCCACTGTGTGACCTTTCGGGACCCTAGGACCCTTTTCTGTATTTGGGACGTCGGTATCGACGTCCCAAATACAGAAAAGGTAAACGTATGGTCCCGAAAGGGGCTACTGTGTGACCCAGCAGCAAAGCCTGTCCCTCTGCTCTGCTCTCCACGTTGCCTCCTGCACTCAATGCAGAGACCGTTGGTTTTAGTACTTACTTTAACGAACGCATCCACGTCCTTAAAACCAGGGCAGAACTCGTTTACTTCATCGGCCGATTCCGAGTCATTTGTGGTCGAATTGTTGTTGTCTTGTTGGCCGTTGTTTGCTGAAACATTGAACCCCGAAGTATTCATGATGTCGAGTTTGGTTTGGGTTTGTGTACATGTGTCGGAGAGGAAACAACCCCACTTCCGCAGTATTCCTTCTACGTTTGTAAATCAGCGGTGCGGGGAAAACAGCGCCACCAATTGACCAGGGGCAGCGGGCTGGCAATAATAGACAAAGCGACTATAAAATAGCTCAAGGCTGTCTTGCTGATTACTTAGGTTAGAACCCACCGCAGTGGTGTCCGGTTAGAACTGAATTGAACATGGTGGACCCTATTGTAAACAAGTGTAATGCTTAATTGGGTCGTCCACTCACAGTTAACAGCCTTTGTATTGAGTTTGTGCTTGAAATGTACTGTAATTCTGCAAACTGTAAAAACAAATTCAATCAATCAATCAATCAAAAACTTAAACCAGGATGCTTCGACTTCTGCCTTCTCCCTGAAGCTGAAGTCTCCGACTATGCTTGTCACGATGACTAAGCCAGTTAGATCTATCCATATATGGTTCTTCTACCACATCTATCTGATATCAGCACTAGGTCGGCTTGGGCCAAATATAGGGATTGACATGTCATATGTCATATAGCCCAACGTCCTAGTCAGAGTCTTCGTTACAGCGACATTTGCTAGTTGATAGAATAGGCTATCTTATGTAGCATTATTTGTATTTCATAGGAATATAGCATTTGGTTTTTTTCTGCAATACATGACCGAGTTATAACGCATTCATATTTCAAATCAAAATTATGAATGTTCATTTTAAACGCCAAGGCCAGAGGATGCAAGTTAACTATTTTTCTTTTGAATTTGGACTGGAGAGTTAAAGCGTGAATTCCTCTCGCTGGTAGCCTGGCCCCAGCCCTGAATCGATAGCCACGCCCATTAAAAATATGTTCTGAAATGAAAATTCAGACAGGACTCAGGAGGATATATGTTCAGATCCTCTCGGACCTCTCCACTGACATCAAACACACCAGAAATCTTCTTGCTGCATGCAAAATCATCTTAATCTTCCTGTCTGACTTGTCCTTTATCTGCCTTTAATCACCATGGCAATAAATGCCAGGAATCTCTTCTTGTCCATGTAGCTACTAAGCTACCCCTCGGCCCTATCAGCTCCATTCACGTCTTTTTCCCTTGGTCCCTGTTGAGCCATCCTTTCATTGCTCCCCTGGCTCCAAGGATGCAACTCTCATGTACCATATGGATTTTTTTTTACTTTGGGGATGCTCACTATAGTACCACCACGAGAGGGCAATGTTCACTATCAAAATGTATGGAGATACATGCTCTCTTTCAAGTTCAGAGCAGTGGTTTTCAACCAGTGGTCCGGGGAC
This sequence comes from Electrona antarctica, assembly GCF_951216825.1. Classification (NCBI taxonomy): domain Eukaryota; kingdom Metazoa; phylum Chordata; class Actinopteri; order Myctophiformes; family Myctophidae; genus Electrona; species Electrona antarctica. The sequence goes on from NC_136807.1 coordinate 43,961,199, forward strand.
CACCAGTGGACCTTGAGGAGGTTTCAGGTGGTCTCCAGCTAAATGATGGAGAGTTGGTAACCAAATTGACCCCTATAGAGTTTTAACCCTTGAGAGCATTAAATAAAACCCAAAAGGGTTCATTTGGTTTAATTGTATGAGTTAAATTATTGTTAAACGTCTGCATCAGTTCATTTAAAAGAAGTCTACATGGTAAATTTCATTTTGGGTACTACAAACAAGTTGACGGGTGAATTTAGGTATGATAATGATGTAATGGTAACCTGCATGTTCAAATGATGTATAGGCCTACTTTACATTGTTTCTGATTTAATTACATTTATTTTATTTTGTATTTTATTTTTGTGGGGGGGGACTGCCAAGTTAACGTTGAGGGGGCCACTAGGTTTGGGTGCACGTGCACTTGACCTGTATCCCAACAGTTTACAATACTAATCATGGTGTAAAGTTAGCCCAGGTCCTGATTCAGAGATCAATACCACGTGAAAGCCATCGCCCAAGTATTGACACACCAACTCATTATGGATGATCTGTGGTGTGTGGCGAGAAACCTCTCTTTTCCTCACTTCCCCTTCGTATTGATCCCTTGCAACACTGCCCCAATCGATATTTCACTGTAGCTTCCTATGTTCTTGGTGTATTTTCCAGAGAAAGTATAGCTGAACTTCAGCAAATAGCTGTATTAATTTTAAGTTGTAAACGCTCTTCCAAATGTAGGGTTCAGTAATGTAAAACTAGTTCAGTACAAATATGGTGCATGTTCATTTCTTTACAGTAAATGGAGTACTGGTATCTCAATACCATCATATCCAGAAAGCAAGTATTTAAATACAACCAATATACTATGAACCAATTAAATAATTGATGCAAGTGATACTTCCATCAATTTTTGAATCTATACTTAATCCACAGGAGGATGCTTTACTGCAGCAGTTTACTATCCGTTATATCATTTCTTCCCTACATCATCTTTACAGCTTTTGATGGTACCCCCCAGACACTGCTTTTATGTTTCCTGCAGTCAAAGACACTAAAAACGGATGATGCTGATAAAATAACTGCATTTAAAAAAAGAAGAAACAGACAAAAACAAATCCCCAGTGAATTATTTTTATTAACTCCCTGATTTAGAAAACACAAATGCACCAAACAATATCATACATGCACAGCTCCAGTATACCAAGATCAGCTGACGACTTTTCAATGTGAAAACATTCCCTGACACGATCTCACAGAGATCACCTGGACATCAAAATACAGAGGAATCATCACAGAAAGGCCAAGCGTTGCCGCTCAGAGCTTTTAATGTATTTGTTCTTTGACCAGTATGGAAACTGATCTGCTGATCTAGTACTTATGTGTGTATCTTTTGATGGGCCTTCAAGTAGCAATAGAATTGTAAAGTCATAACGTTAAAAAACAATAAAAGTATCTAGTATGTATTCGCCAACTACCTTGTAACAGGTAGGGTTCGTGTCACTCCACCAAACGGACGTGATAGCAGCTGCTAGAAATGTGTTGCTCTTTGCTCATGTGTTTTTCATTGACTGAGAATTGCCTTTACAATTCGGGCATTGTGGTCGAGGACGTTGCTCCGACTAATAATACTGTACATAATATCTAATAGTGGGAGAGACATTTTGATCCAACTCACGTTTGAATGAGTCATGGCTGACTAATTAGGTACTGTTGTTTTAAAAAAGTAACACTTGACCTTTGTGCAGAATTGTCAAAAACAATCAAGAACAGATCAAACATAAAATAATAATACATTCATAATAATAATAATCCAAACCAAAACCAAAAACATCTCTGTCTTATCCACTGTACTAATATTACAAAACACGATGGTTGGTAGTGCTTTTGTGCACTGAAAAACAAACAAATAATTAACTGTGTAATGTTTGTTGCTGTATTTTTCTTCTGTTTGGTGGAATATTAAATCAGCCAGAAAGATGCATTTTCTTTGTAAACATTTCTTTTCTTAACATTAAAGGACATTCTGTGATGAGAGAATGTATGCAGGTTGACCACACGTACAATAAAGCCACATTAACAAAACAGGATTCAAAGACTGCTTTTCTAAAGTGGATAACACTCATTTGGGAGGTAAACATTCAAAAGCAATGTATACACAGACATCCGTTTCATAATGCAAAGCCTTGGCTTGGCGTCACTGCAGTCTGAGCTTCCAATGTTTGCCTTTCACTGGCAATCCATAGTGTTGATAGTATATTTAAATTTAGATAATATTTCAACAGGTTCAAAATGAGGTTTCTCCACCCCCAGGCTGACCTTGTAGTATTGTTCAATTTGAAAATGAGTACAAAAACCTCCTCAATGCTTAAGCTGTCCAAGGCCCTGAACCATTAAGTACAAGAAATGGGTTTAAAGTTCTTTCCAAATGCTGAATGGCCTTCCTAAGAACACAGTCATCCATGACACACACCGGGCAATGGAATATGTGCCCATTTTAAAAATGAAAGACACTCACAGAATAGCATGCACATGCACCCCTTTCACACACACACACACACACACACACACACACACACACACACACGCACACGCACACACACGCACACGCACACACGCACAGAATCATTGTAATGCCATCCGGGAGGGATTGTCTTGATTTAGACATCCTTAAATCCTGATATATTAGTCTTGTGTGGATGCCATTAGACCCATTTCTCCTACAGTATATGTCCTTTCCCATAGACTCCCCTCAGGCCCGCTCTAATTTATGAAGATGTTTTAATGGCTGCTAAATCATGGCACATATCAGACCTTCCATTTGTCAAGTCAATCCATTAAGTAGACCATTGTGTCATGTGCAGACAGATTTCTGATACCCCCTTGCAGACTGTTAAAAGTTGGAGATAAACAGGTACGGAATACCTGAGCAGTGAAATTATGCTGAAATAATGTACATAACAAGCAGCAATACAAACAAATTAAATTCAACCAAACAACAGGTAGACTGACAAACATTCCAAACACAAGTAACCATAAATGAGTCACATTTTGCCAAATAATGTCTCAGCTGGTGGCTAGATTTCAATAATTAGACTGGCACAATTGGCAGCACTTAAACCTCTCTCCACTGCAATGGCTGATGACGTGTGGCAACTGGCATGCAACCCTGGAACAGAATGTCCACAGAGATGGGCGCAGGCTGCAATGCATAGGCAGTGGGTGAAGGGAAGTTGCACCTTTTCCACTTCAACTGTATGCATGCAGATGTAGAATGAGTGGATGCAGCATAATTATGGTTAAATTAAGTGGCTCATAATAACTTCAAAAAGCCTATATGTTACATTCTATGAACAAATGAAGTGAAAATGGCAGACAGTACTATTATGGTCTGTTTAGTGTGTTCCGTCTAGGATACAGGAAAAAATAAATCACACCTGTGTGAAGTGAGGGGCGCTCTTATCATCATACATCACATTCCATGCTCAACCAATCAAATCATCACAAATGTCATTCCGGCCAATCACCTTTGGCGTCACCTTTTCTGCGCTCACGTTTATCTTCAATATGTACTTTGCTCAGCCAATCAAATCATCGCTATGGGGTGATCAGCCAATTACAAGCCAATGTTTGTGTTCACACAAACCCGGACAGCTGAGCATAGGAGGGGCTAGCGCCCCTGAAAAATAGAGTCCACAACACTGGTTAATAATAATAATCATTCTCGTCATTATTATTCCTGAAGAAGATCCAACCAGATTGAAACGTTGAAGCAAAAAAAACAGTAGAGCTGAGTATTATTAACCAGTGTTGTGGACACCATTTTTTTCTTTCTGTATTAGCGTTTGTCCAGCACCTGGGCTAGAGTGGATGTGCATGCACTATCACCTCTGTCCGTGTAGGATACAACCACGTCTTTAATGAAACACATACGTACTTCTAAGATGAAGATGGCAGCCATAAGTACTTAAATACTGCTGTCACTAGAGTCTAAATGAAGCCATTACAAGTCTCCAAAGGCACGGGCACAGGCGAATGAGTATGCTCCGCCTTGCCGAGTAATGTGTAAGAGAGGATAACTTAAAATATTAAAAAATACAACTTTATATTACAGAACTTTGCAGTTAGACACTCAGTTTTAACAATAAAGAATTGATAAATTAGGTTTCAAGGAAAGCATGTAGCTATCTCAGCAACAACAACAAGAAGGCTCATTCTACTTTGGCACATGAATGGAAGTAAGGCATCTGTATCATTCTGGAGTCAAAAAGAGAGAAACACTCGTTCCTGTTGACAAAACAATGTCAAATAGACCTGTCTAAAAAGTCAAACGTATATACTGTACATCGACTCAAACAGCACTCTCCAGTTTTGTGCTGCTTCATACACCCAAACGGAACACTTTCAAAATAGTATCATATCACCTCCAAAATAGGTAAACCAAACATTAAACCTCACAAATAGAAAAGAAGAACAAATACTGATACCGAAGGTTCAAAAAGTGTCAAGTTTGTCATTGTGTCATGATGTTGATCTGAGTGTTGACATTGCGATGATGAGGAGCAGAGAGAGAGGAGAGACATCTAGACTCCACGCCTTTGAGCCTCGGGCACTCATACCTGCAAGAGAATGTAATGATACAAAATGTAATCGAAAATGTAGTTATTTGTTAGACAGTAAAGTGAGTGAAGAGAGCTGAAGTTACTACAAGGAGTGCATCTTAGCAAATACAGATAATACATGCATATTGGTGGCAGCAGAATTGTGACGGAAGTTGATTTATTTGCAATTACTGTATGTTCAAGCATGATACAGCCCACAGCTAATGTTGTATGTCATTGAAGTTTTTTGTGTGTGTGTGTGTTAACCTGAATTAACCTATAATTCATGTAAAACACGATTCACCTGGTGTAAGTACCGACCTTCCATGAACAATGCACTCTGCTTTGATTATTATATCATCCTTTTGTATGAATTATCAAGCAGAATATCAATAGGCTAATAAAAAAAAGTTTCCCATGAATTGGAACATTTCAAAATGTAAACCAAAATGTCAGACAAACGTAGCCTTCCTCATCAAAATGAATTTGAAAGAAAAGGCCAATGTGGTATTCAATCTCACTAAATTGCTTTTTTTCATGGGCTCAACGCAGAATATCAACATTGCAAATTAGCATTTAGAGGAGAGGAAGAGTTAGCCCCCCTGGAGTCCCACAGGACAGTAATAGCATCTAGTAAAAGAGGAAGTCAACCTCTCTGACAAAGATGGATTGCACTGCATATTTCAGCAAATATACAAGGCTGCACAGCACAACGGGGGAGGCTGGGGGACAAGAGTTATAGAGTCACAGGAGGACAAAATGTCCCTGTCAGGGATTTAAACTGTTAAGTGACTTAATTTACTAGGGAGCAGGAAGGGAAATACGAGTCCTTACAAAGATTCAAATCCCAGTTGAATCTGTCTGTAGCACAAGTTGTTCTGTAATCTTACCCTGTGCTCACACCAAATGTGTCTGACCCTTCCTGTCTGTCTGTCTGTCTGTCTGTCTGTCTGTCTGTCTGTCTGTCTGTCTGTCTGTCTGTCTGTCTGTCTGTCTGTCTGTCTGTCTGTCTGTCGCAACCAACTTTTGGGCGCGTGACTTACGCAGTTTTAAGGAAATAAAGTGCTAAAGACCTTATTTGGAAGCAATCTAGGGTCCTATTTTCTGTGACCAGCGCAAACTAATTTGAGAGCGTCTTCCCCCATGTGCACCTGCTATATTTTGTAGATACCACAGTACCGTGCACTGACTCTGCGAGTGAAGGTGTGGTTGATGTGAAAATGAGGCGCTAAAATGAGTTGTAGCACTATCACCAAAGCCATATTCCCCACAGACTTTGCACTTGCACTTAAGATGACCCTTGGAGCTCATCTTATCCGCAGAATAACCAAGGGTTTGGTTGTACACAAAAGCATGCCTACACAATTAGGGCTTGGCCCATCTTTTTTTAATGTCAGAACTCGAAACTAATTCAAGGTTGGACTCATCTTTCTAGTAGTATTTCTAGTAGTTTGAACATCCTTAGTAGACAACATGCAAAATATTGATTGGAGCTTAAAAAAAAAAATTCTCGTAGATTTTCCAAAAGTATATTATTGACAATATCTTGTACTGAATAGGCATGAACCACAAGCAAACCACTTAATGTTTCAAACTGTGAGCGGCCAGCTTACTTAGTTGGTGGATTTGGATGGGGTCCGAAGCTGGACCAAGCCCTCCTTCACTCAGCGACCGGACGTAGATAATATAGTTGTCATCTTCAGGCAGGGTCAGCTCTGCTGTTGAATTGGCTGTTGTAAATGTGTTCACCTCTCTGTGTTTCTGTCTCCTGTATGACAGCTGAAGGGGAGAGAGAAATAAGGTGGTGAGTAAATATGTATTAGAGCGTGGCGGATTAAAACAGTTTTATACCCGTAAGACAAGTGTTTTTACTAGTGTTGACAGTGTCGACCCACAGAAATAATGGATTCTCAAACGGAAGAAGTGTTGGTGAATCCTTGAGCCACATGTCACATCAACAATTGTTAGAAAGGTGTGTTCAGCATACCACAAATCTCCACCAGACATACTAATACTAATACTATGTACTAATAATATTATTAGCGATGTACTTTACATTTCTACCTACCGTAGAAATTGAACTACATAGTACTGATTATTAGCAGTTGTAAAACATTTCTACTGTATTCCTCCCTCTCTCTCACACACGTTCAGTGTCAATTATATTTGTATCACCAGTTAATCAACTTTCTTTTTAATGTAAGTGTCAGGTTATCACTGCCACACTTTGCAAGAGTATACTGTAGGTGGTGTAATACAACTACACAAGTTGACAGTCAATGGTACACAAAACCGAAAAGGGTGCAGATGTACACTGTAGAGTGTAGAATGTACACAGCTATATTTGAAAGGTGGCAGACCATGCCAGCATAGTCTCTGGAACGAGACCTCAGACCTGACATAGAGGGACAATCTACAGATAAGAAAGAGAAAAGTGAGATAGGTCTCTCAACCCATACAGATACATGATAACGTTTAAATTAAGTAGAGCGGCGCTGTATTAGGTTATATTAGTGTTATGACCCTGGGTCATATATGTGTAGTTTTCTTGTGTGTGTGTGTGTGTGTGTGTGTGTGTGTGTGTGTGTGTGTGTGTGTGTGTGTGTGTGTGTGTGTGTGTGTGTGTGTGAGTGCGTGTGTGGCCCGGTCGCAACAATTAGTTTTGATGCAAGCTTTGTATAAAGTCGGGCACTAACAAAAATGCTGTTGGTTTTGGTGTATGTTGTCATGTTTATACATGCATATTTTGGTGTTAATCTAATGTCTAATGCGACGTTGCATTCATAAGTCAGAGGGACAGGAGCATTATAATTGGCTAACACATAGTCTGGATCCCATAAGTCAGACGACAGGGGCCAGATTGGCAAGTTACGGTCCATAGCCTCTTGAGACGCATATCCCATATCCTGGAGGATTGCTCTGTGATTATCAATACAAACAATGGCATATTTCAGAATGTAGGTCTTTGACTTGCTGTCAGCATGCATAATAAATATGATGCTGATCGGCCAAGTAGATTAGCTGCAGACAGTCCCACAGACAGACTCAGGCACTGACACAGAAGCAAAGCTAAAACATTACACCCATAAACTAAACTGTATGCTCCCCTTCAATAATTAGTGGTAATATGAGTCAAATGTATATTTAGGCCTGTCGAAATTTAAAAAGGTTCTTCTAAAACCTCAGTTTTCTGAAATAAATATTTTCACGATTTTTCAAAAATAGCAGATCTACAAGCTCGTAGCGCGCCACTCGGTGGCGCGCTATGAGCTTGTAGATCTGCTATTTTTCAATAGCTAAATTATAACATAATATTTAAAACACCAAAAGGGGTTCCCGCCCCAAAATGGGTTAAACAAAATGCATATCAAATATAATTAAATTGTTGCTTACTTGGTAACCAGTGACTTCTGACTCTGATTCCATAGCCACCACAGGCTCCCAATAAAGGAACAGTTGAGTGCCAGTTAGGGTCCATTCAATATTCAGTGGTGGTTGGGCTGGTGCTGCATGGGACAAAGGCATATCTGGTGTGAACTGTGAAAACAGTCCCTGTACTGTCTCAATTTAACGAGACCTTCCATGTTTAGGTCTTGGGATCTCCCTCTCAGTTACATAAAACGCTTGTCATTCCTATATACCTTCCTATATTCCATACTGTCTGTATAAGACGTGATTCCTGTACCGTAACATCTCATTACCATAATATACATTTACATTTCTATTATAATATTCTCTCTTCCCATAACACACTGATTTTGAGGAAACGAGTGAGACTAGCCTTTGTTTCTGTTTTACTGATTGCAGTGGCTTAAAACACATTAAAGGACAACTTTAGTTTTGTTTTAACCAAGGTTCATGTTTTAGGTTGTTATTAGAGAAAGTAAAAGATGAGTGTTCATTTTTTTTCATTTGCTGCTTTCTTTTATTTTAGCGATTTTAGCGATTTTTGACAGGGGGCGGGGGCATTCGAACATGGGGCTAAATATGTATTTTTTACACCATTTTATAGTGATTTTTAAAATGTACTATAGTTCTACTCGACCCCAGGAAATTACATCTGGCCACAAAAGATCACAGGATCTACTGAATGTGAAGGGGGGTACTATAGGGGGATGCCATACTGTGTATGGCTCAACAGTTTGTCACCCCCTTCACATTAAGTAGATCCTGTGATATTTTGTGGCCAGGCGTAATTTCCTGGGGTCTAAAGTAAATAATAAAACCGCTAAATCGCTATAAAATTGTGTAAAAATGTTCGAATGCCCCCGCCCCCCTGTAAAACATAGCTAAAATCGCTAAAACGAAAGAAAGCAGCAAATGAAAAAAGTCTTTCTCCAATAACAACCTAAAACATGAACCTTGAAAAAAACTAAAGTTGTCCTTTAAGCTTTTAGCTCATTAATGTTATTGATCAAAGTTACTCAGATATAACCCTCTATGTTTTTAACCTTTTAATACTCTTCAATGTGGATACAAAAACAGCCTTTCATTTTGATGATCAGACATTAGCCGCAATTTGCAACTCTAGATTTTTTTATAATGGGATGAATCTAGAGTTGCAATACCCTCCATTGACTCCCCACTCATCATTTTGCGTTTGCGATCTGCTTGTCTTAAACAACGTTAAACTCACCAACATTGCAGCTGTAGTCCAAGCTTGAATTATTCTCTTTCAATCTGCAAAGCTTGTTTTTCATAAAAATCCCCCGTAGACATGTTATGAGCTACTTTCTGTCAAGAAGAAGAAATGTTGGAGTTTGGAAGCGCTCGTTTGTATTAAGGGGTCGCGCTGCTGCCTCCTGCATTATGTGCAAATGCGAATCAGATGCATGCAGGGACATTCAGTGACTTACGACGAGCGCTTCCAAACTCCAGCACTTAGAAAAAGAATCACTTGCACAGAATTTCTTGACAGAAAGTAGCTCATAACATGTCTACGGGGGATTTTTATGAAAAACAAGCTTTGCAGATTGAAAGAGAATAATTCAAGCTTGGACTACAGCTGCAATGTTGGTGAGTTTAACGTCGTTTAAGACAAGCAGATCGCAAACGCAAAATGATGAGTGGGGAGTCAATGGAGGGTATTGCAACTCTAGATTCATCCCATTATAAAAAAATCTAGAGTTGCAAATTGCGGCTAATCAGACATGAGACTTCCAGGGGCACACCAGTATAGTTGCCCAGTTTGTGACTCGAATCACATAACAGCAACGTGACCTTTTTCCTTCTGGGTCTTACTTCCATGTCACCACCTTTCTGTGTCCTTGTTCTCATCTCTTAACTTATTTATAGATATACATACGTGGCTTTTTTGTAGTGGCGTTGATTGCAGGGAGGAAGGGGCCTGTACCAGCTGTGTTGAACGCGCTGACAGTGAGGAAGTACTGAGTGGTTCCTGCCAGGGCACTCACAGTGACCGAAGTTTGGTTCCCTGGTACCCTCAATTTCCCCATGGTCTCCGGTTTGGTGTCGTCTTCCCAGTATACCACCTATCGTGAATGGACAGCATGTATTGTTTAATTTTAGCCATGATCTACAGCTTGGGAATGAAGAAGAGGGCTGTATATTGTATAATGTATATTATCTAATGGGGGTTCAAAGGGAGGTTATCTAGTTAGTTTTGAACTCTGCAGAGGAGAGAGAGAGAGAGAGAGAGAGAGAGAGAGAGAGAGAGAGAGAGAGAGAGAGAGAGAGAGAGAGAGAGAGAGCTGGATAATGAAGCAGTGGATAATAGGACTATCTTGGGAGAGATTATTGTTATCTTTCTTTCATGGATTTGGGGCAGCCTTTTTGATCTTAAAATTAACATTCATTATTTAGCTGACACTTATCTTTTTTTTCCTATCCATGGATCTAACATCACAAAGCCCATAGCAGAGTACTTTTACTTTGATATTGCACACAACAACTGATTCAAGCTGCACAATTCCTCAGTACTAATTTAAGTATCAAAGTATAAAATCCTTACATTATCTGTGAAGCCAGACAGAGTCTGATTTACTGTAAGTACATCAGTGTTGAAAGTAACTTATCAATTCAATATGCAAAAATCAATCCCACTACTCCAACGTTATAATCTTGATGACAGCTCACCCAGCTACTTCACCTAGTGAGCATGAGCACCAAAGTTCGAATCTGACTGCCGTCTTGTCTCGTAAGACGCCTGTCTCTCCTCTCTCTCTGCTCTTAAAGGAGATTTCCATGCTAGAAGGCTTTCTTACCTTTATTTGTAGTCGTTACGTCCCCACCAAAGAGGTCCGCAGGTGTTATTTTGTGCAAAAGCTCCTTATTGGCTATTTTCCCTACCATAAGCCCTAAATGAATTGCATTGAATTGAATGGGAATTGAATGGGGCTATGGGGTGTTGTGCTAATTCGCTTATTTCCATTGCTCAAAATTATTATTTTTTGAGTGGTGTAAACCACTCCTACAACTGGCTTTGTTAGTTTGTCTGTCTGTCTGTTCATACCAAAAAATGAGCATGGTTGCTATGGTCACCCAGTTCACACGGGTGTGATTTCATTACGTCAGACATTACGTCAGACCACAGCTGATCAGTCTATATAAGACCTTACACCACTCAGTTCACACGGGTGTGATTTTTTGTATATATCCTCTCTCCATAATGTAAATAATATCCCAAGCGGCACACTTTCCTACTTATTTCGATGGAAATAAGCGAATTAGCACAACACCCCATAGCCCCATTCAATTCAATGCAATTCAATGAGGGCTTATGGTAGGGGAAATAGCCAATAAGGAGTTTTTGCACAAAAAAACACCTGGACTTCTTTGATGGGGACGTAACAACTACAAAGAAAGGTAAGAAAGGTAAGAAAGCCTTCTAGCATGGAATTCTCCTTTAACTTAAGATATTTTGTCTGGTATAGGGTCAAATGAAAGTCTATCACCTATCAATCATCATCTGACAAAAACAGTACAAGGCATGTGGATAGGCAATTCTTTTGTACTCTTGTCTGCCCAATGTATCTGTTGAGCCAGTGCTGTGAACACCTGTTTAATATAAAAAATAACAAATCACCTGCTGAAAGCCATTTCCATGTCTATGCCAAGTTTGGATGCAGTGCCTCTGAGGTACACCGCAGGTGACAACAAGCATGTGAATTGTGTTGCAGAAACTCTTGACTTTCATTTGCATTTAAAATAAGTAATGTACCTCATAACCCAAAACTCTTTCAAGGGTGAAGGAGAGAGCCTGCCAGTTCACTTCGATCTCAAAGGCTGAGACACTTCGGGCCCAGACTCCTGTTGGCATCCCGCTTGGCTCTGGAAACAACAAAAATGCCCGATGTATACTTAGAATTTGGGCATTGTGTGTTGTGTCGTGCACCTTAAAGGACAACTTTTTTTCAACCAAGGTTCATGTTTTAGGTTGTTGTTAGAGAAAGTAAAAGATGATTTTTTTTTCATTTGTTGCTTTCTTTCGTTTTAGCGATTTCAGCTATATTTGACAGGGGGTGGGGCATTTGAACTTGGGGCTAAATATGTATTTCTTTACACAATTTTATAGCGATTTATTTTTGTATTATTTACTATAGTCCTACTAGACCCCAAGAAATTACATCTGACCACAAAAGATCACAGGATCTACTGAATGTGAAGGGGGTGACAAACTGACATGTTGAGCCATACAACACAGTATGGCAGCCCCTAGTACCCCCCTATAAAATTGTGTCAAAAAATACATATTTAGCCCCATGTTCGAATGCCCCCACCCCCCTGTCAAATATAATATATATTATTATTATTATATTATTATATATAATATAAATATATAATAATCGCTAAAACGAAAGAAAGCAGCAAATGAAAAAAAAATAACACTCATCTTTTACTTTCTCTAATAACAACCTAAAACATGAACCTTGGTTGAAAAAAACTAAAGTTGTCCTTTAAACATCTGATCGACAAGCTCAGAATGTGTCACACTGTGTGTGTGTGTGTGTGTGTGTGTGTGTGTGTGTGTGTGTGTGTGTCCATCCAGCTGGTGCTCGTTGACGGCCGTCAAGGCAAATATGTTTATGCGCTGTCAAATAGGCCCACATCTATTCTAAGGTAGCATATACCTGCATGTATTGTATAGACATATTATCCTGCTCATTACTGTGCAGAAATATACATAAATCTTCGTGTTTGAGCACAAAATGCATTTTGAGAACCCACAAATCTTCCCATGCACGCTGTGCGGGCCTCCACACACAATCATTCTACAGTTGTGGCCCCCGGCCTAATCTAGTTGAATATCCCTGCATTACGAGCTTGTAGAGCAGCTATTTTCAGAGTGTCCAACTAAGTATAAATCACACTTAACACAATCAGCACCGGGATTTCTTTCAAAATAACAGCTCGGGGTGCCGTGCAGATATGGCCGCTTTTACTCTGTAAACCTTCCGTTCCGGACAAAAAACGGGAGAAATATTTTTGCTTGCTTACCTCGCTATCATTACGATAAAGTCGCTGAATAATCCCTCGTGTTCATATTTTGAGCTCCCTAAATTAGGAGATACGAGGCATTCTTTCTGAGCCGTATACAGGGAAGTGAACGACAACGCGCATGCGCGAAGAGCAAGGATTACATGGAATGTAATTGAGATCTTCAAGAACATGTTGTCTCAGTAAGACAACCCTCCCCCTATCCACAAGGAGGATCAGTGCACCAAAACATTACGGGAATTGTAGTCCAGGAAGGAAGTGAGCCCAGTGTCCATGGACACTTTGAAATACTGAAATATCTAAAAACACAAATTACCCACAAAAACAAACCCCCAGGAAAGTGTTTCTTGTCTCCCAAACATCATTAAAATAAGATCTGGTTGCAAAAGAGGTGAAGTGGCCCTTTAACATCCCAAGACAACCTGAATGAATCCTCCAGTCCTGAAATATGATATAGGCTATCTTACATCCTTAGATGAATCATTGCTACGGTGCTACCAATATCTGCTGAATAATAGATGTTCAATACAGTATAGTATGAATTGTTTTTAAAGTGGTTTTAGTTTTTTTCTAGATGCTTTTATATGTGCCTGGATTCAATTATTTATCAGCGTGGTATTATTTTACCCCATGCCACTTCAATGTTAAAAAAAAATAAAAAAAATAAAAACCCAAACAAACAAAACAAAAACAGTATTTGGCCATGCTGAGATGTGGCTTTTAGTCTGACCTTTTCTTGGATACGACTTCAAAGACACTGGCAACGTTAGGAAGCAATCTTGTGTAAAACCATTGTTCTTTCTATGTTTACACACATTTGTATTTCGTGTATATCCTTCTCGTGGCTTCTCATCTTTATTTTAATTCTCACTGGAAGACCTTTTGTTCACCATAATTTATTTATCAAGCTTTTTCTACTCAGTGGATTCAAAATACTGACAGCAAAGCAACTTAAAGTTCAACAATGTTCTTCTGGTCATGAAGTGCTATTATGTTTGCTGAGAAACAACATACAGTTAATGCGTGTTGTCTTAAACTACATTCATAGCTGTGCTGAAATTAGCACATTTACTGTATGTTTATATTGCATTTAAATAGTGAATGTAATACCACCCCCAATACAAACTGACAGCAAAAATAACCTCAAATGTTTTTACCACCAGCAGCAATATGACCAATAGCAGTTATACAGTACAGTAGGCTTATGTAACCAAACTTGAGCGAAAACTCAATCACCGAATTACTGAAATATCTAACTACAGGAGGTAAAATGATTTGTATTTTGACAGTCCGTAAATACACAATAGAGATGTTTTTATATGCCCCTTGGCATTCCTTTATCTCACATGCATTTAAAAAAAAATATTAGTGTAATACATAATCTTGCATCTATGCAAATAATGTGAAATGATCTAAATCTACCTTCCTCTGCAGAGTAGATGGTGACCACCGGACTGAAGGGGCCCTGTCCTTTGCTGTTATAAGCTCCGACCTTGACGTGAAACGGGGAGAAAGGCGCGATGCTATCGTTGCGGTACACATAGCGGGACGCCCCCGGGGCGGATGTGGCCACGTGGGTCCAGGTGACCTCTCCGAAAGCACGGAAGGCGATGATGTACCCAAAGCTCTCACCATTCTGCAGTTCTTCGGGGACAGGCTGAGAGTGAAACACAAAACTATAGTGATATTAAAACACATACAAACCACTCACGTTCAGCCCACCATTGGGCTGACACAATCACCGCCACCCAATATTGGAGCGCCCAGAGAAGTGTGAGACCCACAAATTGCTTTTTACCCCACCTGACTGAATGAAATGAGGGCTAAATGGCATTTAAAAAAATGGAGCTCATTATAGTGTCCCTGCAGCCTCTGAAATGAAGTTATTTCTGCATTTGTTGAAAATTAGACCACAAAAAAAAATAGGCCACAATAGTTTTAACCAGCTAATGTTTTGTTTAACTTGGTAACAGAAAGATGGGCACCTCTGTATGAAATATATATATATATATATATATATATTTTTTTCTTATTTTCTTTTTCCAAAAATAAATATTTGGAAATGTCTTAAGTAAATACATGATAAGTATGTACATGATTGGACATTCAACCATTAAAGTCTAAAATTTGAGAGGGTATGCATGCATAAAGTGAGTGGCAAATAGATTTGCAAAGTGAGTGGCAAAGTGAGTTTAACGTCGTTTAACATTGTCCCATTTTGGGCGGGAACCCCTTTTGGTGTTAGCATTATGTTATGCTTTAGCTATTGAAAAATAGCAGATCTACAAGCTCATAGCGCGCCACCGAGTGGCGCGCGCGCTACGAGCTTGTAGTTCTGCTATTTTTGAAAAATCGAAGAACGACTGACATAGAAACATAGCTTTTTCAGAAAACTGTCAGGATGTAGAAGACATTTTTAGAATCTGATCTCAGGTCAAAATGGGTTAATGCAATCAGACTTTTCTGTTTGGATGTATGGGCTGTCAAGGCCAGAATCATGTATTGTATACTTTACATCGAGGTGCCCACGTTTCCTTAGTGCCCACTCCTCTTGTATGCGTTTAACCATGAACCCAAGTGTCCCTGTTCTGGCCTGGATTGAACATTCGCTGAAAATAACATATCTACAAGCTCTTAACACGATATGTTGCCTTCTATGATGTCTATTTTTGCAAAGAGGTGTACACAGAGGAAAAAACAAGTATAGAACCCTGGGAGACACGGTCAATAAGTAATTGGTTAATTAAAAGTTGAAATACCTTTAAAAGATAATTTCTTGTTATGCACATAATTTCACACACCAGGTAGCAATTTGTACTGAGTGTTTTAGTCATCTTAAACAAGCTCAGTGAAATACAAATAGCAGATCAGCTCACTTACTGTAGGGACATTGCTCAGAACATATGGGTTTCAAATTATGAGATAAACAGTAACAAAAAAAGATTTGGACTTCAAATCAAATCAAATCAAATCAAATCAAATCAAATCATTACAACCAAATATCAAATAAAACTCCAGTCAGTCTCTCTTGGAGTATAATTATATTACAGTGAATGTCTGAGCAAAACTCACTGGCTGAAATGCCCTTCTAACACTTCAGCAACCACACAGCTGAATGTGTATTCCAGATCTGACTGAACAAATTAACAATAGCTGTTTCTTCACACGTCCAAGCCTCATAATGCATATGTCAGCTTGTGTATGCACTGCCATAACCTCACACACACAGTCTTTAACTAACAAATTACAACTGCCGGCGTCCACTGAGCCAGATTTCAGTTGAACCAGAATTTATGACACCCACATGCCAAACGGAAATGGAGCAGGGCCTTTGATTTAGAGTCAAATACCAACAAGCACCTCCTCTCTCTCAGTGGTCTGAAACTAAACCCGACTGCTGCCATCTTAGAGGGTAGGACCAGAACATAAGACAAGATGACTTACCTCCCATGTGATAACCAGCTCTGACCTGCTTCCGCCTCCTCCACCCACGTCACTTGGCGCCGCATCAGGAACTACACAACAGAGGCCATGTTTACGGCTCCATGTAAAAACAACCTTTATACTGTAGGTTGTGTGGGATTTTTTCTTCTACAGTAACAGTTTTAAAAGTACACCCAAATTCAACAGCATTGGTATAAATCTGAACTCTTTATGCCATTTCTTAGTGTTTTTACCCTAATTAGGGTTGACTGTCTTTTGTTGTCCCCCCCCCCCCATGTAAAGCATCTTTGGATTCTTAGAAAAGCGCTATATAGAGCGTCGCAGTCCCGCCCCCTTTCAGAACGACGAGGGCACCAGGAAATAATTTGCCGAGTTGACAAATCATGACAATAAACACTTTGTTTGGGCCGAACAAATAATTAGAAAGAAGAAAAACAACAAAAAAAAGTGTTGTATCCTGCCCTATTTTCTTATTTCTAACTCCGAGATTTGTCAACTCGGCTGTTGGCTTTGTCCGAGGCTTACAGGTCTTTAAATAAATACGTTTGGAAACGTCTATGGGAAAACAAATGGTGAATTCTCTTCCGGTGGCCTCGCAGAGGGCGGGACTGCGATGCTCTATAGGCTACATTTGAGACATTATAGTTCAGCTATCGACCGAAATGTAGGGTGTATTAAAATTGGAAGATTTGGATGAGACTTGGTTGAAAAGTGTTAGGGCATTCACTTCTAGTCATTTTTACTAGTTGACTAGTTGCCTAGTTTACTAGTTGTTTAACTACCTATTATGTAAAAAATAAAAAAATAAAAAAATATTTGTACATTGAAAAACTGTGTACATGGTGACTATAACTATAATCTACCTGATCTTGAGGCCTACAAAATCGGGGGAAAAAAATAAACATTTTATTTCTTTTTTCTTATCAACTAGTCAACTAGTAAACTAGTCGACTAGTTGCTTAATGCCCTAAAAAGTGTGCATACCTGAATCCTCTGTCCTGGTCTTGAGGGAGGCGGGGCTGGGTTCACCGACTCCAACGCTGTTTTTCGCCAGCACTCTGAACTCATACTCCACCCAGGCATTGAGGTCCACCACAGTGGCAGTTAACGTGCTCCCATCGATCACCTCGGGGACTGGAGGGAAAGGGAAACCAATTTTATGCTTCAGTGGCAATTCACTATTCAATAAGGCGAGTCCAGGCTGCCTAAAATCGGCCTTTAATCCATTGAGACCTGGAACGCATCCATGTCACGTTAGCGTTTAACCACATTAACCATTAACCCATTTTGGGTGGGAACCCCTTTGTGTTTTAAACATTATGTTATAATTTAGCTATTGAAAAATAGCAGATCTACAAGCTCATAGCGCGCCACCGAGTGGCGCGCTATGAACTTGTAGGTCTGCTATTTTTGAAAAATCGTTAAAATGTGCCTCAAATCTTTCCGAAAATTGTCATGATTTAGAAAACTTTTTTTTTTTTTAATTTCGACGTCAGGCCTGAATGGGTTAAATAAAATGAATTAGGCCTGATCATTTTCTTCAATTTACCATTCCAGCGATACATTTAAACGTGGGATCTTTATTCAATTTAGCCCTAATTGAAATGCCTTACATGCCAGGTCAGCCCAGCGGGCAGCAAGCCAACAGACAACAAAGCAAATGCAAATCTATAAGCATACAGGCGCTTCCATCTCCCAGTATATGTACCTGTGTTCACCTTCTGCCAGCCCACGGTGAAGGGGGTCCTGGTTTGGATGAGGTAGCTGGTAATGGGGCTGCCGTTGTCCCTGCCGGGGCTCCAGATCAACTGCGCTGTGCTGTCCGTTACCTCCTCCACTGCCACCGTGTCCGGGGGCCCTGGAGGGCCTGACTCAATCAGAGAAACGGGTATTGTGAGCTATCCAAAAGAGTTTCACTGACATACAACAATATAGAAGGAACTTCTTTTTTTTTGGTCTTGTAAACACATGAACCCTGGTGTCGATATTCTGGGCATGTGATGTCATAATAGGCAAACATTCGGTCAAAATAACAGATCTACATGTTTTTAATGTTTATTTTATTCATTTAAAAAATGTGATATATTGTACCATGTTCTTTATGCACTTTTTATTTTATTACTTTCTGATGTCTGTTATGTTTGTTTGTGTATGGGTTTTGAAATGGAAAATGGAGTGGGCAAAGCAATTTAATCAAGTATTGTAAAAGGTTGTCATTCCATGTGCAGTATGCCTAAATAACTATTGCATATATGATGTGACTGAAATGACACCATATACTGTTGCCTAACTTCTAATAAAAATATCAATGAAAAAAAACAAAAACAGATCTACAGGGTCACAGTGAGCCATAATGCTTGCAGCCTTTTTTGAAAAAGGAGGGGGTGGTATAGACCCCTGGGGGATCCCGGTCAACAAAGTACAGAATATAGGCGAAAAGAGAGAACAACCAGGTACCAGCTGAGGTACAAGTTGAGTCAAAAATGTACGTGCACGTGTTGGTGCTTCTAGGATCAATGGGACTAAAACTTGAAAGAAGAGGAGCGATCTGAGCACTCAAAAAAGTAAAAGAGGAGAGGGCAGCTGTAAAATCAAGGTACCGGTACTTTATTAATTACAAACGGTCAAAAAGCCTACTTTTCTAGCAGTTAAATCTATGCCGTTTCCAAGCCATAGACCTGGTTGTAAACCTATGTATTTTCTGCTTGTCAAAGACTATCCTTACAAAGTAGTAAGATGAATGACGAACAAATACTTCTTGAGGTAAAAAACGATGTGATCTTGTATGACTCAAAGTCAACAGTCGTACAATGTGTCAGGCAGCGTGTGTGCTCTGGTGGTGCGGCAGGCACTTTGTGCAGTGTTCAGGGCTGGCACATCTGCTGCAGAGGCCTACTGTACATATCCCCAATGACAGCTAGCACAGCACATGTGAGCACATGATTGTGTCATTATCCAATAATTTATGCAGTCCCTCAGTGTACAGTTACAGTATCACGGTCATCATATTAAAGCTATAGCTCTGTATGACAGCGCTGAATACCATCGTATCATACTGTACGAGGCGCTCCTCTGAGCACTGTTGTCTCAATATGTACTTGAACCTTTAATCTCCCTGCTGAGTAACCAGATCACCATAGAGTCTATGGTGATCCGGTTACTATGGTCTTAGCCTGGAACTCACCTATGCTTTTTATGGCATAGGCAGCTCCCGGCAGGATCCGCCGGGAGAAACTATGGGCAGCTGCGCGACATGAGACTAATTACTTAGAGCGACAGAGAGAGAGAGGAGTGTGTGTGTGTGCATGTGTGCGTGTGTGTCAATTTAACAAAGGTGCAGACGATCAGAAATCAGCAGAGAGTGAGCGATGTTTGCGCTACTCTATGCCGAATTGAAGTGGACTCGGACCCAGACTTTTTTTTCCTCCCTGGAAATAAAAACGTCTGGGTTTCCGAGGCTACTATGGTCTATGCTATGGCATAGAGTAGACCATACACTACAGTAAATAACATAATACAATTACTTTGAGTTATGACATTTAGTCACAAGCTTTAATCACTTTCAACCTGGCATTCTTATTTTGGGCATTTTTTCATTATAGGCAAATGACAGATCTACAAGCTCGCAGCGCGTTGCATGGCGGCGCATTGTGAGCTTATCTTAAAAATAAGATAGAGCTTAAGTTGAGCTTAAGTTGTTAAATAATTTGAGAGACATACTGTAAGTGTGACCAATAGCACTGATCTTGATCTATTAAAAAAATGATATATCTGGGCCATGGCTCAGTGGTCCAGGCACCTTGGCTGGTAATCCAGTCTGACAGTGTGCCGCGGGTTCGACTCCCGATCCCGACGGCCTTTACTGCATGTCTTCCCCCCCATCTCTCTCCCCATTTCCTGTCAGCCTACTGTCTGTCCCTCCATAAAATATATAAAATAAAGGCGAAAGCCCAAAAAAAAAAATATATATATATATATTTTATAATGAGGTCATTATATAGAATACAGTCTATTGATTACATTGTACTCACATGTTGATCCCACACCATATTTATGATCTCTCGTGTCAACACAATTACACAATTGCGCACAAAATAAAACACCCAGTTGCACCATTGTGCTATTCTCTGTCCTTGGCCCAAAGTCTCAATTATGCTCCCATTACAATTAGCAGGAGCAAACACGATGAAAACAACAACCACTGAAATCAAGTAAATATATAAGCCCATCTGAATTAAAGTTAATTCAAGATTCATCCTCTAATATTCAGCTAAATTGTAATCATTTCTTTTTCATGGTCCTCCTGGCAATTGATCAATGAATTAACAGGGCTGAAAGAGTTGCAGAGGGGCAAATTAAAAGGTAAAAGATGAAAACTGGCCATGGCAACCCTGAAGGAGCAGAGTTTTATCATTTATTTTCATTATCCCACCAATTAGGGCCTGTGATGTTTTACTTTAGCCTCATCTGCTGCTTCCTGTTCTAATGAAGGTGTCTGCTCATCAGAAATAATAGACCACCAGAGAGCCATGAGACAAACCATACACTTTAAAATCCTCAGTGTTCATTTATCCAGTTGAGACAAGATGTAACCGCATTTTATTACTCTCAGGGTTAAATGAACACTGCAAAATGTACTGGGTAGATGAATATAATGCTGTGGCTCACACAACTCACACAGCAAAATCCTCACTGTGAATTTACCTCTAAGGCTACGGTCACACCTGCACACTGGTTCCAGGCTGATAAACGCAGGTTGTGCACAGCTGCCTGTTTTGTGCAGCCAGCAGCACAGCCTAAAAAAACTGAATACCTTGCTGGCCTTCTGTCTTGACGCAGCCATGCCGGTCCGCCTTCGAATCATCCGATTGCAGGATCTTGAGCATTTATCTGCTTCAAATGTTTCTCTACTTGAGGCGCCCTGGCGCATAGAACGCATAAACACAAAGTGTGCTCAACACGCAGAAAGCTGCACAATGCCAAGAAAACGCTCTGTTCCAATGGAAAACCATTGCAAAAAGACGGCCACATAGGCAGACACGGTTAGGTGTGACCATAATCAAAATACTAAATGATCTTGTGCCTATTTTGCACATATGGGTGTGTTGGTCTTAAGCCAAGTCAAGACCAAAGACAAAACAACTTGCAAGTTGCAACCACTTGCAACGAAATCCTAAAACTGGAGTTCGTAACTTGACAGCCGACACCCAGGCGTCGAGCTGCGACCAATTGCCGTTTCCACAGAAATAATTGTGATAAACAGACAGGGCTGTCCCAGTGACAGACAGTCAAAAACATGAAGAGCAGAGATAGTTTACCGTTTACTTCAACATATTCGCCAGGCCGAAGGCCCTGTCCATCCGTCAGCAGCTAATCTCCGGCACCGTTGGACCGATCGGCATGAAACTTTGCACGCATACTCCTTGGAAGGAGTAAAAACTTCTCACATTTATCACATCAGCCTGTTATAACGCGACAAAGAGGCTGATTTTTGTACAAGACAAGTTTTTCATATTCCATCCTGATTGGCTAAGATTGGCTTCTTAAGTTTGCAAGAGTGGCCTGTTTTGAACAAATTGCCCCAAATCATGAACACAGCGTCCAATTTACCGTGAAACGTTGCATGCACATTCCCACTAGACCAAGAAAGAAATGCCACCCTACATTTCTATGATTCACTATTGTCCTATAACTCTGAGGTCATACATCAACATCTTTGTCTCCACCAGGCCGAAGGCCTGTGTCCGTCCGTGTGTCCGTCCGTCCGTGTGTCCTTCCGTCCGTCCGTTACCAGCTAATCTCTGGCACCGTTAACCCGGTCGATGCCAAACTTTGCACACACACTCCCTGGATGCCAACGATGAACCTCTGCCCCACATTTTCCCGGATGGCCTGTTATAGCGCCACCATGAGGCAGCTTTTAACATGTTTTACCTAAAACTGCACCGTTCTACGTGAAACGTTGCATGCACACTCCCTAGAGGCCAAGGACAAACCTTTGACCTGCATTTTCCGCATCTGCCTTTTATAGCGCCACCAGGAGGCCGACTTTTGTAAAACACATTTTTTGATATTACTCCTCCAGATTCTGTCCAAAAATCTCACAAATCGTTACAGAGTATCTCTATGGTCATGTGCTCAAGTCGGATCTGTCCCATATTTCATATTCCATCCTAATTGGCTATAATTGGCTTTCACAGTTTGCAAGATTGCCCCGTTTTGAACAAAAGCCTGAAATCATGATTTTTGTACAAGACAAGTTTTTCATATTCCATCCTGATTGGCTAAGATTGGCTTCTTAAGTTTGCAAGAGTGGCCTGTTTTGAACAAATTGCCCCAAATCATGAACACAGCGTCCAATTTACCGTGAAACGTTGCATGCACATTCCCACTAGACCAAGAAAGAAATGCCACCCTACATTTCTATGATTCACTATTGTCCTATAACTCTGAGGTCATACATCAACATCTTTGTCTCCACCAGGCCGAAGGCCTGTGTCCGTCCGTGTGTCCGTCCGTGTGTGTGTCCTTCCGTCCGTCCGTTACCAGCTAATCTCTGGCACCGTTAACCCGGTCGATGCCAAACTTTGCACACACACTCCCTGGATGCCAACGATGAACCTCTGCCCCACATTTTCCCGGATGGCCTGTTATAGCGCCACCATGAGGCAGCTTTTAACATGTTTTACCTAAAACTGCACCGTTCTACGTGAAACGTTGCATGCACACTCCCTAGAGGCCAAGGACAAACCTTTGACCTGCATTTTCCGCATCTGCCTTTTATAGCGCCACCAGGAGGCCGACTTTTGTAAAACACATTTTTTGATATTACTCCTCCAGATTCTGTCCAAAAATCTCACAAATTGTTACAGAGTATCTCTATGGTCATGTGCTCAAGTCGGATCTGTCCCATATTTCATATTCCATCCTAATTGGCTATAATTGGCTTTCACAGTTTGCAAGATTGCCCCGTTTTGAACAAAAGCCTGAAATCATGAACGCAGCATGCAATTTACGTGAAATCTTTCACACATTTTCCTACTAGGCTGAGGAATATATCCCACCCTTTTCACATTGGCCTGTTATAGCGCCACCAACAGGTTGATTTTTGCAAAACACATTTTTGGAACAAAATGCCTCAAATCATCCAATTGCCATCAAAGGCAAACATGTTTATATTACTCCTAAACATGTTGCCAAACATCTCACACAGTCCTATCCTCCTGGTGGAGACCTGTGCCCAGAAGGGCACTTTTTCTAGTTTCCCCTGTATTCCTTGGATCATGGCACAATTTACAGGCCCTGTTTGTGTCAGATTACATTTTTTGCTTTCTTCAAAACTCACTTTTTGCTACAGATTTTGTCCAAAACTCACACAAATCAGTACACATTATCTTTGGGGTCCTGTGATCAACATGTATACGTTTGATTTTTCTGATTGCATTCCAAGTGTCTATGACCAAAGTTTGCGGGCCCTGGGTAGGCAACCTGGCCTGGCGTAGACCTGTGCTCATATCAGAGGAGTACACATTTCTAGTTGCGAACGCAATGAGCCCTAACTATGGAAGCCAGGCAGAACATGTCTGTGTGTCACGGTGTGACACCACGCGCCACCAGAGGGCGCAGTTACTATGGAAGCCAGGCAGAACATGTCTGTGTGTCACGGTGTGACACCACGCGCCACCAGAGGGCGCAGTTACTATGGAAGCCAGGCAGAACATGTCTGTCTGTCTGTGTGTCACGGTGTGACACCACGCGCCACCAGAGGGCGCAGTTACTATGGAAGCCAGGCAGAACATGTCTGTCTGTCTGTGTGTCACGGTGTGACACCACGCGCCACTAGAGGGCGCAGTTACTATGGAAGCCAGGCAGAACATGTCTGTCTGTCTGTGTGTCACGGTGTGACACCACGCGCCACCAGAGGGCGCAGTTACTATGGAAGCCAGGCAGAACATGTCTGTCTGTCTGTGTGTCAGGGTGTGACACCACGCGCCACCAGAGGGCGCAGTTACTATGGAAGCCAGGCAGAACATGTCTGTCTGTCTGTGTGTCACGGCGTGACACCACGCGCCACCAGAGGGCGCAGTTACTATGGAAGCCAGGCAGAACATGTCTGTCTGTCTGTGTGTCACGGTGTGACACCACGCGCCACCAGAGGGCGCAGTTACTATGGAAGCCAGGCAGAACAGCGCAGTTAGCTGTCTAACGTGTGCACAGTTAGCTGTCTAACGTGTGTGTATGTGTGTCTGTGTCAGACTGCCACAACAGTGCTTCGTTGTCTAACTAACATAGCTGTCTAACGTGTGTGTGTGTGTGTGTGTGTGTGTGTGTGTGTGTGTGTGTGTGTGTGTGTGTGTCTGTGTCAGACTGCCACAACAGCGCTTCGTTGTCTAACTAACGTGTGTGTACCACACATAGCTGTCTAACGTGTGTGTGTGTGTGTGTGTGTGTGTGTGTATATATATATATATATATATATATATATATATATATGATATGTATATGTGTATATTATATCCTCATCTTCTATAAAAAAAATATTAAGTAGCTCTCCTTTCCTTTCTCCCATCTCTATTTTCCTCCCTCTTGTCTTTCCTTTCTCCCATCTCTATTTTCCTCCCTCTTGTCAGGTACATGTGGTAAAAAGGACTGAAATGAGGTGTGGTCAGGTTGCACTGCTATTTTATGCACAGAGTTTGCACTCTAAGTTTAGAACAGCAACAACTTGGTCTAAAGGCAGAGCACAAACACTTCCTTACTATTTATGCAGCACATTATTGGGATTAACCTATTTAGACCTGAGTTAAAAACGTTCACTTTGAAAGAATATATATTCAAAGATTAGCGCCACACTTTTGCGATTTTAAAAAAATAGCAGATCTACAAGCTCGTAGCGCGCCACTCGGTGGCGCGCTACGAGCTTGTAGATCTGCTATTTTTCAATAGCTAAATTATAACATCATGTTTAAAACACCAAAAGAGGTTCCCGCCCAGAATGGATTAAGATGCACCTAGGTACTGTAGGTTCACAAATCACAATGCGCCGCCACACACACTGATTGCAATCAAAATCCATATGATTTTCATCACGTTCAACAAATTGGGTGATATTTCTGAGAGACTCCGCATTGACAGTGAAAACAATTACAATTATTAATGAAATGGGCCACATAATATATATTGCATTGGGTAAGTGCCTGTTCCCTTTGCACAGAGACGAGCGGTGAGAAGCAGTGCCCCGGAGTAGTTTGCACTTTGCCATAGATCATGTAAAATAATAGTAGGGGTGGGGGAAAATAGATTCATATAGCAATTTTTTATGACATATAATATATATATATATATATATACACAGTATATGGATGCATTGAAGTGTATGATTCGACTTCTCATGGTTTATAATTGTTTAAAAAGGTTCTAGTATAAAAACAAAAGCAAAAGTCAACTTTTGTTGAATCACGGAATGGCAATATAATTATGCAATCGTTATGTGAATCGTCCCACCCCAACTAAATAGGGCCCTGAGAAGGTCAAAATGGACCTGTACGTGTCAGAGTTACATTAACACTCCTTAAAGGTTCTTTTATGGATTCCTATCTATTATACTGGGTACATGTAATATAGATGCAGTGTGTGGCAGGGAGTTTTCTGTATGGCTAATTAAGATGATTAACTATCACTAGATGCTCATAATCTTTGTTTGTGGAAGCCTTGTATATGTGTGTATAAAGATGAGCCTTTATTTCAAGATATTGATCGGTGTAAAACCCATTAGTAGCTCTTGATAAAAAGCCTTATACATTGGCCTCATTAATACACGTATATTAATGAAAAACACAATCAAGGATCAATTCCTTATCCTCTTAATTATATTTCCTTGCCAGTAGCAAGAAGGCTTTGCCAGTGTCTTGGGGTGCCAAATTAATCTGTAATTTAAATGGACAGTTTTTATTGTAGTCTCAGCACAGGGATAAATTAGATTTTGATAGTATAATGAATAAATACCTAAAGCTATATTTTATGTGTGCATCATTAATATAATAATAATCATCATCCAAAACGTGATTTCATGGTTCACAATTATGGAATTCAAACATCCTATAAATTCATGCAACCTGTGTAGCTGTCCTTCGTGAATCTCAAGAACCCCCTGACCGACTTTAAACGTGTATTGCTGACGCTGAGGGAGTGCGGTGCCCAGTGTGAAGGCGGTTGACCGATATATATTGTGGCGTCTCCGGCGACAACCACCGGCATACACAGCCACACGTTGCCATGGCAACCAGTAGCGCGCCACTCAGACAGGCGCGCCGAATACAGAGAGCCGCTCTAGGCATCGTAGCCGAACACGCCTACCTGCCCAACCTCCTACTCGGCCAGCTGACACTAATGCCTACTCCTCAGGTAACCACCCGCACCTGCGCGTCTGAACCAATATATAACCGCCTGCCGGCTCGCGGGTCAGAGCAGGTTGGTTCACCACGCAGAGCGGCTAGACAGACAGCGCGCTCGTAGCGAAAGCCTTGGGTGGTAAGTGCACGGATCTATTCCTCCCCGCCACCATCCACCACACATGTCTGGATGGCTATACGAATACTCATACTCTGTCCGTTCACAGGCTTTATGGAGCAGCAGCAATAACAGCAGCAACGCGAGCAGCAGCAACAGCAGTGACGACAGCGGGCCGGACGCCGAGGCGGAGGAGGAGAGTGACTAGAGGACCCCTCATTCCTCCCGGCCGCCTACCTGCCACTCAGGTTGTACGCCCTCCCCTTTCTCTACTCTGGCATTCGAAGAGTGTCGAAGATCACCATAGCAACCGAGCCTGGCCAGCTTTTGTTCGAGTGTCGCTAAACGGGCACCGCCCCCTTTGTTATTCTGATGCGCTCTGAAAGAAGAGAGCGCACCTTTTGAAGAGACTGTAGAGAAGCCCGTTTGGTTTGTTTGATTTGGCTGAAGAGTGAGAGGAGAGAACAAAGGGCCTAGACCCCGCTATTGGACCTGTCTGTTGGCGAGAGAGCGCCACCCGGCGGCTCGCTGCCGCTATTGCCGCACAGAGAGAGAGAGAGAAAGAG
This sequence comes from Electrona antarctica, assembly GCF_951216825.1. NCBI lineage: Eukaryota > Metazoa > Chordata > Actinopteri > Myctophiformes > Myctophidae > Electrona > Electrona antarctica. The sequence continues at coordinate 43,988,752 of NC_136807.1, forward strand.
GAAGAGGACAAGAAGAGGGTTTAATTTTCCGAAATCTGGTAGATCGCCTCGGGCGGACCCGAGGCCCCAGTATTATTATTTGTGACTTGTACAAAGTGTCTAACAGTGCCTTCTCGCCCCTGCAGCCTGGAGCCCGAGGACAAAGGGCCTCGCCCCACCACCTGTCCACGGAACTGTCTCTCAGACTGCCTGAGAAATCACTTGTACAAAATAAAAACCGTGGCCATAAAAGGCCCAGACTCTGGTTGACCATTGCCCCGTGTCCTGTTTATCTCAGAATCATCACAATATATACTGTATATATATATATTGTGGCGTCTCGGTCCGGGACCGCACGCCACGGAATAGCCACCTCGGGGAGAGAGGGAGAGAGACAGGCAGAGCCAACGGCAACGAGGGCGGGTCCTGGAAGGAAGATACATCCCAGCCCGTCTCCTCGTCTGTCTTAACAAGCCACCTGCTGCGCGTCCACACCCAGGCAGATTAAAAGGTCCTGTCCTGCTCACTCTCTCAGAGACTCTCCCGAGAGACAGGCTGGCGTGCTCACCCACCTCCTCCGTGGAAGTGACCGCTGGGCTCTGGGAATTAGGAGGCTCACACTGGCTGGGATACTGGAGTGACCCTAGCCCCCCCATTGATGGTATTATGGGATATGTAACCTGTATATTTGGATTATACAGAAGAGACCTAAGTTTATGATACGCTCTGTTATACAAAGAGCCCCTGAGTTAAAGCCCCTTGCTTAACGGTTGGACCCTGTTCCTCCTCCTCATCTTCCTCCCCCGAGGAAGGAAAGAGACTGGCAAACAAAGACTGACATTTGAGTTGTATTTCTGTTTGGCAAACAAATAAAAGTGGCGTTTGTTTAGCACTCTGAACTTGGCCTCTGTGAGTTTTTGGTCTGGTGAAACAGCGCCCCCACAATATATATATATATATATATTAGTGGTGGGCATAGATAAAAAAACTGCAATCCTGGAGTTAATCGCGATTAATCGCGATTAAAATGGCTCATTTGAACTCTGCCGAAGGCATTGAAAATATGTGCGCTACCTAAATAATGACCAGAAGTAAGTCCTTGTGAACAGGTTTAGAACAGGAGCCCTAATTATGGATACAACTAGCCTATTAATACCTTATATTTCATATTGTGAGTTTGTAGAACTGTTCACAGTGTTTCCAAGTCTAGTCATTATAAGCTACTTTGGACTTGTCTATCTGTAAAGTTTCTTTAAAATATTGGTGGTCCTTGACATGAAAATGCTTGAGAACCACTACTCTAAAACAACATTGGACAATGATGTTTGACAGTCAGCACTATAGTTGCTTATTTTCTGACTTTTTTGGATTTTCTGACTTGATCTGGCCTGTTAACATTTTCATAGACATGGTTGCTTGTTTCTCTCTCATTCACGAAATGTGGCAACCCTGGTCAAAGCCGTGTATGTTGTGATCATATTGTGATACATGGATGGTGGTTTAGCTTAGCACACAACAGCTAACATGATGCAGCAGGCTGCTGCCTGGATATGGAATATGGATATGGACTTATGGCTCCATCGCTGCCTCTTTCTTTTCTAATAAGTAGAACTTTTTGTTGGCGTTGCTGTTTACAGTCCCTCTCACAGACTACAAGTCAGGGACGAGTGCACTGACTGTCTCCGTGCAGTCTCCGACCGTGCTCCGCCTCCTGTGGGCGCGTTCGGAAATACCACACCGGAGCGCACGCGCCTATTAGTTTGCATTGCACAGTGGGCTCAGTGCGCTATTTCCGAATGTGCTCCACACGCACACACATGTACGCACACACAGCCCGCCTTCTGGCCGCTGCAGATCCAGCTCCCAGACCCAATTTTGAGAATAGATTAACGGCGATATTTTTTTTAACTCAGCACGTTAACGCCGATAACGGCCCAGCATTAATATATACACACACACACACACACACACACACACACACACACACAGTACACAGTGTATAATGCTTGACCCAGCATGAAACACTCATCTACGTAAGCATATTGATATCCATGATATGACCATGGACAACTACTGTATCAGAGAGACTGACTGACTGTGCGCGATGATATGAGATGCATGCTCTCTCTGTTCCTGCTCATTCTGTTCTTATCCTCGTTTTCATAACTGCTATAGGCACGTTGTGTAACAAATCCAAATTCATTTCTAGAATCCTGCAATATCATTAGGCTGAATTTGGGTCAAAGATAAATCATAACATACAGTATTGGAGATCCTGGTCAGAACCGGCATATGACATCTGCGATATCCATATAATATATGGATATCGCAGATGTCATCAGTATATGCCGGTTCTTATGGGAATAAAAGTGACAATGGCAGACAGATACAGAGCTCTCCATATATAGGCATAAGGGACACAGACAGACAGACAATCAGATACAGAATTCTCAATATATGGACATAAAAGGACACAGAAAGACAGAGAATACGCTACAGAATTCTTCATATAGAGGCAGAAAGGGTACAGACAGACAGATGGGGGTGCAGTGAAAATGGGTTAAAGTGGTTCAAGAGAGTTGAGCCAGAAGGCAAAGCTCTCTGTCTACCAAGCAATCTTCGTTCCTACTCTCACCTATGGTCATGAATTGTGGGTCATGACCGAAAGAATAAGGTTGCGAATACAAGCGGCCAAAATGAGTTTTCTTCGACGGGTGGCTGCATTTCCCTTAGAGATAGGGTGAGAAGTTCAGTCATGCGAGAGAGACTCGGAGTAGAGTCGCTGCTTCTTCGCCTGGTTAGGTGGTTCGGGCATCTGGTTAGGATGCCTCTCGGGCGTCTCCCTAGGGATGTCCTCGAGGCACGTCCCACTGGGAGGAGACCCCAGGGGAAACACATCGACTCACTGGCCTTGGACGTCTCGGGATCCCCCAGGAGGAAGTCACTAATGTTTCTCTGGAGAGGGAAGTCTGGAGCTCTCTGGTGGAGCTGTTGCCCCCGCGACCCGACTACGGATAAGCGGTTGAAGATGGATGGATGGATGGGTGGAACATGCATTCCCAACTTGCATCGTTCCCGACTTCATAGTTCCCGAGTAGGCCGGTTGGTGGCCAACCATCTAATTACATCTAATTACTTGCTGTTTCACCTTATCTCCAAAAAGGCCTCGGACACAATTGTATACCGTAGTAGTAGTATTCTGGAATGCAATGTCTAAACCACTCTCTTTCACTGTCAATTTGCTGAAAGTGTTGGGCTTGCAATCAGCCGTTGTTAACCTTCCAGCCTTAAGCTTTGCAACCTGAAATTTCCAGCCACTTTGTCCAAATGAATGGTATTAAGGGCAGCAGTCAGTCACGACTCACGAGCAGGCAGTATTAGTATTACACCATACTGACATCCAATGATAGAAGTAAACACTAGGTCAAAACAATCTAGCTACACAGCCTTGATATGTAATTTGATTTTTAAAGGCAGTGCTTACTGGGATTTTCATACAAGGAACATCAACAAACCAAGTTGGGCCACTGACAAGCAGCCTTACCAGATAAAGATATAAATCCAACCTTTTCAAAACTTGACACAGAAATCATCCCTCTCACCTCATATGACACTGTGTGATTTGCTAAGCCACTTAGCCTATCGACCCACGCAAGAATGGTACATGGTAAATGGTGCATTTATGTAGCGCCTTTATCCAAGGCGCTTTACATAGATTGTGCATTACATTCACCCATTCACACACACATTCATACACTGATGGCGGCGGAAACCATGCACACCAACCAGCACATCAGGAGCAATTAGGGGTTCAGTGTCTTGCTCAAGGACACTTCGACACTAACGCTGGGGGAGCCCGGGTTTGAACTAGCAACCTTGCGGTTACCATCCAGCCACTCTCCCTGAGCCACCGCTGCCACCGAGAAACATTGGTAAAAAGTTTTGGAACCACTGGGTTAGATCAGGGGTTCTCAACCCGTGGGTCGCGACCCCTCGGGGGGTCGCCAAATTATTTTAGGGGGTCCCCAAATTATATAAAAAAAAAAAAAAAAAAAGATTGTTTTTTAATTTATTTTTCACGATTTTTCAAAAATAGCAGACCTACAAGCTCATAGCGCGCCACTCGGTGGCGCGCTATGAGCTTGTAGATCTGCTATTTTTAAATAGCTAAATTATAACAATGCTTAAAACACCAAAAGGGGTTCCCGCCCAAAATGGTTTAAGGTTATTGTAGCAGTCAATTTATATTGGGGGTCGGGAGGGGGCGGGGCGGGGGTCCCGAGACATTGCCAAAGCATTTTCGGGGGTCCCCGGCCAAAAACGTTGAGAACCCCTGGGTTAGATCAAGGTCAAGGTACAGTAAGCCTACTGGATGGTTGTAATGATTTAAGGTGGTTATCTGCTTTTACGTTGACTGATATAGACATCCAGGTTGTCTTACTGGAGAGCTCAGAACTAGAGCCCTGCCAGTGTGTGTAATAAATGCGCGTTGGAGTAAACAGAGATCGGTTTACTTTGCACTACAAAAGCGCAAGCATTTTTATGAATGAAATGTAAATGATGTCCGATGGTTTGCTGAACAGTGACAGTAACTGCACGATGAATTTATCAGGCAGCGCTATGACAAAGAAACGGTGGGTATCCCATGATCACTTGTTAGGTTATGACATAACCTAACATAACCGTTATGTGATCAATCTGTTCATTTTATGGAGTACCTTGAATGCATTGCACATTGATTGTACTTGTGTGCATTGCATATGTGATTCTGATTGCAGCAAGACGTCAGAAAACAGGTTATTAAAAACAAATTGTGTTTCTTTGTGCCTTATGCAGGCGCTGTTCTTTTGATCCTTTTTTATTGGATATGCTGCTAAGTTACTGATTTGAAATTGATTATGTAACATTAATTGCGGTAGCTAATGAAATTCAGTGGAGCTGGTTAGCTCATGTGGTTTTTAATTTGTTGGTATTACTTGTACTGTAGGTACTTACAGAACATAATGTCTGCTTCTTTTTAACGAGGCCTACTGACTGGCAGAAAGAATACTGGAGTTCTGCTGTAACTTGATTGCTGTGTTCTATTGTCTGGCGTGTTTATTAATGGCTTAAGGTTGGCAGAATGTTTTAGTTCATATTTAATGAATTGCTTGAAATGGACTTTTTGTCAAGTCCCAGACGCGATCCCACGGTTCCCACCCCTCTTCCGCACCCATTGCTTGCTGTTGCTTAGTTGCACGAAAATCCTCTCTCTCCATCTTCCATTGAAATAATTGTGTTTTTCAGTAGCCTCTTACAGAGATTAAAATGGGGTGCATTTTGCATCCCAAAACGCAGTTTATAGTTAAGGGACGCAATAAAACAAGGACCTCTGCATCCAAGGGATGCACTACTGTACTCAGCATGTACAGTACAAAATAATACAAACACTAGCTTTAGTTAGTGTAATAATAATAATAATTTCTTCTTCTGTGTTCTACATGAATATAACCACATTATAACCATATAAAATGAAATGGGAGTTGAATGCTGCAATTTGTAAAAATGACAAAATATGACTCTTAACGTCGCTGAAGTGGGACTCATCAAATGTCCCTGGGATTCATCTAAAAGACCATCCTTGCATCCCGGGACTCATTAGATTGAAAACCTATATACCTGCTCGTATTTTATTTATTTATTTTGTAACCTTAATTTACTCAGGGTAGGTATGCTGAGAATGAGAACTGCTCTCAGCAACACCCTGCTTATTGTTGATAGTATTGATATGTCATGTATTCAATTCTTCTTTTAAACTTGGATGTTGCTTGGATGCAGCATAGTGACTGGTCATAACATGTTTTTTTTCAACCAAACTCTAATGTTTTTCTCATGTTTAGTGGACCAATCAGAAGGCCAATGGGTCAATTGATAATTTCCTAGGCTAAGTAATCCAGTGAGTCTTTTGACTGTTTATTTTGTGCTGATTACAGAGGAATTAATTTTACAATCTGGGAGGGGGATGGAATCAGGTTTCTATTAACAGGTCATCTTGATCTCCGAGGCCAGCAAGCTCAAAGCAGCTCCAGATCAACTTATTGTACACTACATTTTTAAACTGAACACAGTACACAGTTCCAACATGCACAATAATGCTGTCTTCCAAAGTCATCATTAGCCTATGTCAGAGTGTGCTGAAGCCTTAATTCTGTGTTGTTGACACACACACACACACCCCCCCACACACACACACACACACCCCCACACACCCCCACACACACACACACACACGCACACACACACACGAGGCAGCCGCTGCCTGGATGATGTGTACTCCCCAGAGCCTTTTGCCCTGGGCTGCAGCCCTGTGAGCCAATACGTTAATCAGGGCCTGACTGTAGGCTATGCAAATAATTGATATTCTATCTGATAGGCACCATTCCGTTTTCACTAACATGGACAGACATGTTATGACATGTGATGCATTGTGAGTTTGTAGATCTGCACTTTTCACCAAATGTTCGCCACGTTGTGACACGTGATGCATTGTGATTTGTGAGTTTGTAGATCTGCTATTTTCACCAAATGTTCGCCCCTGAATAGGGACGCTACTACGCTAGGGTTCAAGTGATTAAAGTCAGCAGCCAGCAGTGACTAAAGCCCAAACCACACCAATGGGTCACCATGCAACTCCTTGCAACAAACCGGTTGCGAGTAGAGTAGTAGATGCATGTAGGCGCATGTCATTGCAAGCAACCATTGAACTGAACCAATTGAATTACTTTGGTCGACATGTGCCACCATGCGCTGACGTACAACAGGACATATCACACCGCTGGGACGAACGCTAAAACCGTTTTGTAGCGTCTCGAGTCTCGACCCATTGGTTTGGGCTTTAAAAAAAAATTAAACATTGCTGCACAGGTCAAATGACTCCAGTAATGGATCTACAAGCTAACAAATGCGTCGATGCGTTGTTAGCTTGTAGAGCCAATCGGTTTGGCAAGCAACACTGTTGTGCGATTGAGTACAACAACAATAAGCTAATTAATTTGGTAAATTAAAGTGCTGCCTTGAGATTTAATACAATCAGGCAATTATTAATCAATCAACGGGTATTCGGGTAATAACTGGGCCTCAAATTGGCAAAGTCTGATGAACTTCAGGAATCAGAGATTTTGCATCATTGTTACAGCCATAAAAATCTGATGGTTAGTTGTCTCCGGAGGCCAGAGGGCTGAAGGCCAAAGACTATATTTTTGCCACTGTCCGTCCGCGTGTGTGTCCGTGAACAGCTAATCTCTGGTACCGTTTGACTGATCGGCGTCAGACTTTGCATGCACCTTAGTAGGCCAAGGAAGAACCTCTCTCTTTGTTTTCTAATTGGTCTCATGGTGGTGCTGTAACAGGGCCCTTCACATTTTGGCCTATAACTCTGGAACCATAGGCCATACAGTCAACATATTCCCCTGTTAGAATTTGTAGGATTAGTACTAGTGTTAAGGTCCAGGTTGCAGGACACGTTTTTCGGGGAAAAAATGTAGGCAGCAATTCATGTTTTCAACACATTGAAACCTTCAGGCTATTGCTCCAACTGTGTGCAAGTTCACTTGTATCGAGAGCGTGCCACAACCAGTGTTACATGCCTTGGGGCTCATTGTAGAGAACTAGGAAAAAGTGCTCCTTGGAGCACAGGTCTCCACCAGGTCAGGAACGTTTATTGTGGGCGTGCATTGTTTGGTACCGAGTGATCATAGAAGTAGCAGTTAATAGCCAACAGAGAGAGACTAGTTGAATATTGCTGTAGATCTCTGCAGGAATCCCCCACATTATGAGACAAAATTGACACAAATCAATAAAAATGTGCATAATTCCCACAATCCCATGCTGTAGTTAGTCGTACGGAACCCATAAGCTGAACGTATGGGTGCCTGATTGGCTAGTACCAGTCCATAGCCTCATGGGATGCATATCCCATACCCTGGATGGATAATTGCTCTGCGATTATAAATTCACAAAAATGGCATAGGTGTTATTGACTGATCAAATAGATATTCAGGAATTTAAGTCTTTGGCCAGCTGTCAGCGTGGAGAGAATGCACAACAAATATGATGCTGATTGGCCTAGCGATTCGCAAGATTAATTTGCGGAACGACACACAGACAAGACGGGTGAATAGTGGAGATAATAATAGATTCGATGAAAGCCATCTCTTTATGAATTTGTTTTTGGTTAAATATCCCTTCTATTCTTACCACCCATTACATTCCTTTTTCGGGAGCAATTCCCCCAAATGATGCTGGCCATGTGCCCAGTTGTAATTACAGAGTGTGGAGCGAAGGAGGTTTTCTTACCTTTAACAATCAATACGGCCACTGCCGACAGGCTTTCTACGTCAGTATCCACTACACAGATGTATTTGCCAGCGTGGTTTAGCTGAATGTTCCTGATCATGAGATCCCCTGCTGTTCTCTGTCAAGAAAGAATTAAAGGATTAAGAAGCATGGCATGGTATAACAGGCCTTCTGACTATAGACTCAGAAAGAAATGTAATGAATGGATTTGTGTGCAGTGGATTCACAAATGTATTTCAGTATTTATACTGAAATACTGACTCTCCGAAAACATTTTGATGCACAGAAATATATTTATTATTGCATAAAAATGTCTACTGGATTTCTATTGCACATGTATTATTTTAAATAAATATGCATATAAATACACATATGTATTAAAAAATGTTTTAATCAAAAACATATTAGGGTGTTGTTATATTTATATAAAGACTGTGTGTGTGCGTGTGCGAGCACGCGTGTTCGTGTGTGTGTGTGTGTGTGTGTGTGTGTGTGTGTGTGTGTGTGTGTGTGCACCAGTCTGTATCCTGTCAGAAAGTCCGGCAGTACACTGACGTTACATTAAATCAATTCAACACATAGATGATACACACATGATAGACAGACAGTGAGTAAATAGATGGATAACCTGTTTTCTGCTTGTATTACATATAAAAACAATATTTATATAAATAATGTGTGTGTGTGTGTGTGTGTGTGTGTGTGTGTGTGTGTGTGTGTGTGTGTGTGTGTGTGTGTGTGTGTGTGTGTGTGTGTGTGTGTGTGTGTGCGAGCGAGCGAGCGTGTGTGCGTGCGTGCGACGTCGTGCGGTTGAAATAAAATGTTCAAAATGTTTGTGGAATGTGGAATTTCTTTGTTTCTATGCTTCAACAAATATATTTGGTGCATTGAAAGATATGTTTGTGGAGAGAGTCATTTATACTGCATATACTGTAAATACCGAAATACATTTGTTAATCACGTGCATGAATTCATTTGAGACAGATCTGACTCTAACAGCTTATAAAGGTAGAAAACAATATAATAAGACTAGAACAGAAGCTAAAGGCTTTTGTAGGCATGATGTGCAAATGGTAATGGGGGAAGATATTGTTTCATGAAACTTATATGCTTTTGCAGTTGAAACTGTAAAACTGCATATTGTCGTCATATTGTCCAAAACTGTTATTGCAGCAGAACATTCAATCTAACTGAGATGGAAAGAATGACACCTAGAGGTCACATAAGTTCTACAGTACAAAAGCAACTAAATGGAATTTGTCTCCGACAATGCTGCAGATATTACTAATTCTTGTGACCTTCAAACCTGTTGTGAGGAGCTATACAAAATCAACCGTTTCTGTTTGCTTCTGCAGGCTGTTTTTTTTTCTGCTAGGAAGGAAAAACAAGAGGCCCTCTAAATTCGCATCTGAACAGAAAGAAACCCATCAGCAGAAAACAGTAAATGAATGGTGAAATGGCAGTGCCATGGAAATGAGTGTGGTGGTGGGGATGACTTGGCTTAATTATGTAAATTAATTCCTTGAAGCAGCAAAGTTAAGTTGATAATCTCTTTGGACTGGGGACATTATAGCATTTCCGAGGAGAGAATCTCATTTCAGATAAGAACACTGACAGTCACACATGCATGCAGATTGCAGAATGGAGTCATCTCTAAGAGCGTGAGGGTGTTTCAAGATCATGCTACTGTTTCTAAGGAGTGTTTTGTAGCACTTCAGGACTCTCTTTCATGAGCTGTGATCCTGGTAAAGCTGCAATCAAAATAAACAACCAAGTTAACCAAAAGTTAGTGTGCCTGAGAGAGCTGAGCTTTACTGCGAAGTGGAACTTCATGACAACCTGATAGAATTTAGAAGCCGAAATAAAATAACCTGTACTATATAGTACACTCCCGAGTGGCATGTGCATTTTACAACAATAACTCAGGCCAAGTTTTCATCAATAAAACTACAAACAGATCTATTGATCCCATAGCAGTTCCTTGCTAGAACATTTTCTCATCGCCACGGAGTGACAGCAGGTAATGATAATGGCCAAAATGACAATACAATAATGAAAAATAAGGCAAGTGTTACAACTACAGTATAGTCAAGAATATAGACATCGTAAGCCCCTCCAAGAAACACAAAACCAAGTGCCCTTTAACCCATTTTGAGCGGGAACCCCTTTTGGTGGTTACATACATTAGGTTATAATTTAGCTATTGAAAAATAGCAGATCTACAAGCTTGTAGGTCTGCTATTTTTGAAAAATCGTTAAAATGTGCCTCAAATCTTTCAGAAAATTCTCATGATTTAGATTTTTTTTTTTACGTCAGGCCTGAATGGGTTAAGTCAGAACTGGAATGAGTGAAGCGAGATGGAATGAGGTGCCAACTGCCCATTCACACATTCTGAAGAATTTACGCCCGCAGGTCACTCACCCCTCCCACTAGCTCAAAGTGTCTGTCTCCCTTGGTGACGAGCTGTCCATTGAAGGCCCAGGAGAAGGACACGTCGAGAACAGGGTCACTGGCAACCTGACAGGGTAAAACGATGCTCTCGCCCACGATGATCTCCATGTCTGCTGGACCCTGGGTGATTCTGGTTGGATCTGCCCCACATAAACACATGGACAGCAACCCAGTCACTCAGAAAATGACTATCCTATCTATGTCACTATCTCACCAAGCACAAGAAAGACTTCATTGCAGGGTAACGGGGATTCAAGCATGTACGATATATCATGTATGCTGCTTTGCAGGTTCCAATGAATAACTGCTTGTTGGAACAGGTGAATTTACCGTGGCAGACGACGTCCTATCCAGGCCAACATTATGTAAAGTGAGTGGGGTATCATGAAAGCTTAAGTCAAGTACCTATGATAACACAGAGCCTGCGTTAAAATGGCCTAATATTCATAACACAGCTAGCTTAATCTTCTGTAATCCTGAGAGCAATTACAATGAACTGAGAATCAGATAAAACTGTTGCTGGCATGACAGGCGCTACTGCGCACACGCCCAACGAAAATGAGGGGCACTGTGTGAAGAGAACTAAACCTATTGTTTGGCCAAAGCATGCTGCGCTTCAAAAGTCAAGATAATGAATTTGCCTGAATCAAATAGAGAATTCACAACGCAAAGACACCTGTCTCACCTGAAATTAAGTGCCAGGGCTTAAATGAATTACATGCATACAAGTGTGTCCCTTCAGTTCTTAAAGCATTCATAATCAATGGTCAAGCCACTGTGATACTGACTGTATAATTGAAACCCACTTTAGTTAAGCACAAGTAATCCTCAACACATTAATGAAACAAATAAGAAACCTGGAAATCATCCAAGTATTACTTGACTGCAAACAGAAACACACTTCAAAAAAGCAATAATGGCATCTGTAACGACTCTTCGCTAATACTTCCTTCACTTCCACTCCCGGCGCCTTCATTTGTTGCAGTAAATTGGTTGCTTTCAACTGCTTCAAGGAAAACAACGATCTGCGTTGTTTCAGAAGGACCTTTGAAAGACATGATTGCACCCACTGCCAGATGTAGTCAGACAAAACAGCAAAAAGCTAAAAAAAAAATAGACCCAGACAGAAGTATAGGAATAACAACTTCTTAGAAGTTTGCAAATTAATACTCCATTGGGGTTACCCACTCTATATAATGTTAAACAAATGAAACTAAAATCAAAAGAGGCAGTTGATTACTATGCATAGACTTTAGCCTCTTGGGCAGAGGCTTTCAGAGGTTTTGACATTCCTCGAAACACTTCTCAAAGAAAAGACTTGTTTGGTTTGTTTTCCACCCACCAGTTATTGACTCACATCCTCTAGAAGTGCTATAGTTGCCCTTTTCCTGACAATCTATAGCTCGCTATAAAGCTTTCTTAGAACGTGCATCGATCTCATGAACATTAGGGAATTTGAGAGTAACAAACTTACCTGTAACGAGGAGTCGCCCTGTTGTACTAGACATCCCAAAGCGATTCCTTGCAAAGCAGTTATAGCTGCCCGCATCAGACTTGGTCACATTAGCCAATCTCAAAGTTCCATCAGATGAAAGCGTCACCCTATAAAAGCCCAGGCACAGAGGTACTGTTTTAGCTTTTCCAAGCTTCGACATTTATGTTTAATGTCAAAGACGCATTACATAATGTGATTTCCAAGCTAGATCATTTTGGCTGCTGCATTTGCAGCAGAGCGTTGCATCCTGCCATGATTGTGATATAGTATAATGTCTTTTGTAAATGTTGCTATTTAACCCATCAGTCGTTCTTCGATTTTTCAAAAATAGCAGACCTACAAGCTCGTAGCGCGCCACTCGGTGGCGCGCTATGAGCGCTGCTTCTAGATTCTGCTCCTACACATTGTATACAACATAGTATACAGTAGATAGTGTATATTATATGTTATATATTATATATTATTATTTTAATTCAACTTTAGATCAGATGATGATGTGACATTTGTATAGTTTTCTTTTATGTTTAAAGGGATAGTTCAGATTTTTTTTAACTTAAGCTGTATGAAATACTTGCCATTAATGTAGTGGTTGCAACTGTATTAATTGCCCGAGTCCTGTGGTGGGAGTTCTGCTCTGGTTTTGGTCAATATTAAGTAGTTCTGGTCATTTTGTGGGGGGCACTGGGGCCACGCAGTAAAAGTAAATTAATTCACAAAACTAACGTCATTTGTATTGTTGACCTATTTCTAAAATATTAGCGCAACTTTCGTTCAACTTTGACCCCTCTATCACATGGAACTATTTTTTGGGCGTAGTGATATGGACACAAAAAACATAGTTCTGTGTGATAGAGGGGTAAAAAATTAACAAAAGTTGCACTAATATTTTAGAAATAGGTCAACAATACAAATGACGTTAGTTTTGTGGATTAATTTACTTTTAATGCGTGGCCCCCTGTGCCCCCCACAAAATGATGGAGCTACTTCATATTTCACCAAAACCAGAGCAGAACTCCCACCACGGGACTCGGGCAATCAATTAATTCAGTTGCAACCACTATATTAATGGCAAGTAACCCCTTTTGGTGTTTTAACTAAGCATTATGTTATACTTTAGCTATTGAAAAATAGCATATCTACAAGCTCATAGCGCGCCACCGAGTGGCGCGCTACGAGCTTGTAGGTCTGCTATTTTTGAAAAATCGTAAAAATGCGGCACAAATCTTTGAATATATATTCTTTCAGAGCGAACGTTTTTTTTTTCAGGCCTAAATAGGTTAAGTTAAAACAAATCTGAACTATCCCTTTAAGTTAAAACGTTTGGCACATTTTCAACATACATGAATTCAACCATAATTATTATTATAAGCCCCAAAACACAGTCATATATTATAGCAGACCAATTCAATTTCCATGGGACCCATTTGAATGACCACCCGTGGGCACATTGGAAACGGCTCATCATCACTGTTAGTGTTAACTTTAGTGTATTTAATTAAATACCTGTCATTGGTGTGAACAGGCAAGTTGCCTTTCTTCCACAGAATGCTTGCAAGAGGATAGGCCTGGGGCTTACACTCCAAAGTCACCGTGGTGCCTGCTTTGGATTTGAGCAGAGCTCTCAGGAGGTTCCCTGTGAAGTCTGGAGGCGAGGCTGATGGGAAGAAGCAAACAGACCTAAGAGGGGGACCGTTGCAAATCTCACAGGACACTTGATCTAGGTTACAACCAGGTCGATGAAACTTGTCAACTCTTAATGTTCTGCGGAGAGGGCTTTTTCAAACATCTGTAATGGGATTTACAATGAAACGAAAGTGAAATCACCCTGAAGTCTACTGTTTGCAAGTCATTTTAAATATATAAGCCAGAACGATTTATGACAAAACTCTACATGGATGAAGAAAGTAACCTTTTTTTTATCAGTTTGCATAAAATATGGGCATACTCATATCTGATATTCACATTTAGTGAGAAGGGCTTCAACTTTGAAGAACATTATGAAAATCAAACATTCATCTATCATCTCATCTTCGCCCTTTTCAGCGGTTACATAAAAGTAAATCGGTATATCAGGTCAGGATGAATAAATAAAATGTGTTTGACCCCACAAAACCAATCTCACGGAACCCATTATCCATTAATCCAGACAACCTTTAGAATGACAGTAAGGTGACCTTTCCGATGCTTTGGTTACATCAACTTTGGGATTTGCACAGAAGATAAGAAAAGGCTATTTTACCTAAAACCATGAGCTCAGCACTGAAATATATGACGCCATGTTTATTCTCGACCACACACTGGTACATTCCGGTGTCGGAGAGCATCAGGACAGACACGGAGAGGACTCCATCGTCAATATGGACCCTTTCCTGATAAGACAAGGAGGATAGAATGCAACTGAATTTAATTCACAAAATACATTCATTCTGGCGGAATTAGAATATAGTTATTTTATAAGTTTATCTTTAATGAATTATTTCTGTATTGTTTCTCTTACAATATATATATATATATATTCTATGATACCATGCAGTGACTACTATCCAAGTGAGGTGTAATCTAGCACATAACAGGCTCCATTTTCGTCACCGCTAAACCCCTTATCCCTAAACTTCTTTGCCTCTTTTTACTATTTTGAAAAACATTTTTGAATAGCTCAACTAGCCAATCTACACTGACACGTTGTGAGTTTGTAGATCGTCCCTTTTAACTATTAAAAAATGTTTTGCAAAATAATAAAAAAAAAGGGCAAAGAAGTTTAGGGATAAGGGGTTTCGCGGTGACGTAAATGGAGCCCGTCATCTCCAACATCCTGTTGAGAAAATGGAACACACCAACAGGGCAGAATCAGTGTCGAGCTCAAGTTGAGAAACAAAGAGGATACCACGCGACAGAAACTGAGTTATGCTTGCTACTGTGTACATTTCACAGTAGATTAAGCCCATTGTCCCTCAAGCTGCAGAGGCTTGACCGTGTAGCATGAATAATGAAAACAACCGCTGGCCCCATTCCGATGAAATATAGTGGCCTCCTGGGCACTGCACTCACTGATCCACTCAAGACTCTGCCTGTGACGTGCCGAGGAGGAGTAGAACAGAGAAAAGCTCAGTCACATCGTTCACGACACGCGTCGCCAAGGCACTTACACGTGTGACTCACACACACACCTGCTGGATTTAATGTCACCGTGCCTTGTACTCCAAATGAGAAATCTGTTCCATGCTGTGACGATATGTCTTAAAAACAAATAACAGAACGAGCCGACATATACTGTAGGCCTATGAAATATAACGTGAGTGGGTGATTATAAAACGAGAACACACGTTTGTGTTTTTGAGGGGCGCTAGCCCCTCCTATATACAGCTCTGATGTTTGTGTTGAACAAACATTACAAATGCCATTGACAATGAACGGAGAATTGACATCATATGTGTCTGAGCAAATCAGCAAATGTATGTCGGTGGGAACCCTTGGCCAATAAGGGACCACCATTCTTGATGATGATGTACGATGATTAGAGCGCCCCTCACTTCACACGGGTGTGATTTTTTACCTCTAAGGCCAGTGATTGGCCGTTCTTCAGCCACGTGTAGGAGGGCTTGGGCTTGCCATTGGCTTTACACTCCCAGTACAGCCTCTCTTCTATGGCCAGGGCCGTGTCCTTCATCGTCTGTATCCACTGAGGTTTGGCTAAAAGGGAACACACATAGATTAGACTCATATGCCTGAGAGAGACGGGTGGATGGACTGACTCTCTCACTGAATGTGTTGGAGCCAATGTGATACTGCCTGAGGAGGGTGTTTGCAGACTGACAGTTTGAATCAATGCAGATCGTAAGAGTCAGGAGATGGAGGAGCTATTTTCTACTTTAAAGAGTTGCCCACTTGGCAAATAGAGAGGAGTGAATGTAGGGTACCACTTTTTTTTCATTTTTTTATAGAGTTGCATCTCTTAAATGTGTCACCACCCTGTGGCAATTCAAGATTAGCACCAGATGTTACAGTAGGAAGCACCAGGGAGCAGGAAGCTGTGATGATGGATACTAAGCTATCACCCCACCGCCATGGTACTATGCATAATTAGCTTCACCTCTTTCTCAGCCCACTACACAAAACACAAACAAACCCAAGTTTTTGCCTTTTGCATACTTACAGCAACACATTGGGGACTTTATGAGAAAATGGTTACAATTGTGTTAACATGCGAAGCTTACTGAAAATTGCAGTCTGAGGGTACAGTCACACCGAACTTTGATTCTGCCTATGCGGCGGATTCTGCTAATGCTTTTCAATGGGAATGGAGCATTCTTTTTTTGCCCTTGCACAGCTTTCCGTGTGTTGCGTCGTTACACCTTGGTGTTTATGCACTCTATGTGCCAGGGAGGCTCCAATAGAGAAAAAGTCTATTTGAAGCAGATAAATGCTCGAGACAGTTGTTGCTTTCCCCCAATGTCAAATTGGATGAATCTAAGACGGACCGGCCTGGCAACGTCAAGGCAGAAGGCACTGCAAGGCAAGCCACTCTGTTTTTTAGGCTGCTCTGGCTGCACAACCTGCATTTATTAGATAGAGAGGTCTTATTTCCACACTATATGCTTTTGTATTAGAATCTAATTATGGGTCCCTATCTGTAGATACTTTATGGAGGCATGACATACCCAACTTGGACTAATTAGTGTGCTGGGACACAGTTTGGTTCCAACTGCACTTTTTGCGTTGAAATATTTTTGGTACCTTCTTTCATAATTTATGGTTTGGGAGGGAAGTGTCCTCATTTTGGAGTATGGTTGCCGCTAAATTTTCATTACCTTTGTAGGTTGATATTACACCTTCTCCATCTTTATTCATTTTAAAATGGTGTGCCCAACTGTGCCTAAAGTGCACACCCTGCAAGCAACTAACTATGAGATGGAAACATTGTAGATATATATCTAGAACGGCATTACATGGAGCGAGTGAGAAAAACATTATGGTCGTATGGTCTCGCATTGCAGATAAGCTTGATTTAGGCTGCCCTGGCTTACACGGTAGTGGTAACTTTGCACAGGTACAGTTGGAGGCCATCGATATTGTCCTTTTCTTTTTGCTGAGGTTTGCGTGATCTGCGCAAAAGGACAGTTAACCCATTTTGGGCGGGAACCCCTTTTGGTGTTTTAAACATTATGTTATAATTTAGCTATTGAAAAATAGCAGATCTACAAGCTCATAGCGTGCCACCGAGTGGCGCGCTACGAGCTTGTAGGTCTGCTTGAAAATATTTATTTCAAAATGTTGAGGTCAGGCCTAAATGGGTCAAATGATAAAGGACAATATCGGTGGCACCCAACTGTATACAATGGTGTTTGGCAGACCTGCTTGTCGTGACATCGTTGATTGATCCTCCTGGGAGGGGTGGGTGGGTTTACTTGTTATTGTATCCCTTGGTCTTTTATTGTGTTACTTGTACAGTGTGTGTGTTGTACATGTGTTGTAAATGTATCTTGTTATTTGCGTTTAGGTTTTTTTTATTTTAATCTATCTATGTATACTATGTTAATTTGGCATAATTGCATTGTTTTTGTGATATAATGAATAAAACAACTTACTGGTGTATTTGATGAATTTCTCACGCCAGCTCTAGTTTTTATCATGCCACACAATCACAAGAGTAATAACTACCAACATAACAAAATGTTTTAAAACGAGGTACTGTACAAAATAAAATGTGCCCACCCTTTGAAATATCTAGTAGTATCTTAACAATAACACAGGTGCAGTGAGTGTAGTACTGTACAGTAGGTGTTCCACACATCGCAGTACCGTAGAAGGCTATTCGGCCAGTGGCTGTGTTCTTGCCCATCTTGTTTTCAGCCACACACTCATAGCCCCCTGTGTCGTCCTGCTGGAAACTGGGAATCTCCAGCACGGCATTTGAGTACTTCATCTTGACTTTGCTGGGGAAAGGAACACCGTTGGCTCTCTTCCAGGTGATCTCTGGGACAGGGCTGGAAGACAGGGGAAGTAAACCTCAGTTGAGTCTTCCTTTAAATTCCCTTGAAAGCTTTACGACCCTGGCTGAAGGAAATAGAGCTCTTCACGGGTCCAAGAAAATGGTCCCTAACCCCAAATGGATCTGTGAAATTTGATCCGATTCCGCCCATTCTGAAAACATTTTCAAATAAGGAAACCAAACCCGGATGGACCCGTGACAATTTGGTCCGATAATTTCCCGAGATTCCGATGATTATACAATGATTATACGCTGGCAGTGTTTTCAGTTCAAATCAGCATGGCAGTCAGTGGCAGCTGGTTTCCTAGCAGTATGGTGGTAGCCTACGCTAACCATGCATTGGGTAGCTCTTTTTTGTTCGTTTTTTGCACTGCACGGCTGCAGTGCAGCACTTCCTTGTGTTTCTCTTTCACCAGTGCAGCGCGTCACGGTCACTCCACAGACCACACACACGGTCACACAGTAGTACGGGTCTTCTCGGGTCCACTCAGGTCTTACACATAATGATAAACAGCCCCTATAGTTCCACGGGATACACGGCTGATTCCGACCCGGCACCGTGTGATTCTGCTAAAACACGGATCCGACCCGTGCGGATCTCGGGTCCTCTGGGGAATTGGTTCCCAACCTTTTTATACTGAAGTACCACCTCAGAAAAGATGTACCACCATAATAACTGATGTTAAAATACAGGAGCGTATACCTGCCCTTTTTGTTCCATTCCTAAGCCAATAATACTGCTGCTCTGACAAAACTCTGTCTAATCACTAATTAGCACAATTGATGATATTTGTAATGTGATTAATCCGTTCTCAAATGTTCTATTAACGACTAGGTGTGCTGCTGTCATGCTCATTTCAGCACGGCTGGAGAGCCTATTTCAACCAATTGTTTGGTCAGAAGAACTACCTGTAGTAATATAAATGTGGCCAAATTTCGTTTTTTTCATGTCATATGAGAGCAAGGAATCATAGCTTCAAATTGACATATTGGTTGTTCAGTTTGACCCACCAGTTTTGGAGATATGGCTTATAGAGTCATGTCTTGCAGAGTTGAGAAAACAAAACAGGCTTGAAAGGACCACTTCTGTGGTCTCTAACATTACACCTAGCTACATGTTTAAGCATTTATTTCATATTTACATGTCGATTTCAGCTCTGACACTTATTTCAGACATGCTGATTGCTCTAGTATGTGAAGAGTCTGCCTGTGCTATTAACTCATTTTGGATTTAAAAAAAAAAGTTGTTCTCCTCTGGTGAAAAGCTGGAGGTTGCACGATGGCAGGCTCAGTCAAATCTGGTCACAAATATTTCATTACATTTTTGTCTTTTTTTCTCCTTTTTTGGGCGACTCCTCTGTGTACCACCAGAGGGGGGCTCAAGTACCACCAATGGTACAAGTACCAGTGGTTGGGAACCTCTGCTCTGGGGTATCTTCGGAATCGGGGGTCTGTGAAGAGCTCTATCGGGACTTGACGCAGCTTTAAACCTATTCGAAGTTCAACTATGAATAAAGAGAAAAGTCTTTCTGGAAAGAAGCATGCATGAAAACATAGCCTTTTTTTGTATGTAAAAGCAACATTGTAAAAGTGACATTACAATACACAATAGAAATCCCAGGATTCATTGACTGGAATGAAAGACAAGAGAACGATTGAAAACTTGGTTCAAGAAATCCATACTTACTTCCCGAGGGCGAAACACTCCAGTGTTATTGTTGATCCTTTGGCGGCGGGTACATTGTCTGGGAAATGAACTTCTATTTTCGGCTCATATTCACCCATCACTCCTATCAAGTGCAAGCACAAGTACATGTTCACTCTTCCATTATTCATGACTCACAAGCAGTATGGCTTGCATTATGTACCAAACAATAGCAATAGCATAGTTAAAAAATAACAGAGGCAATAGAAAAGAAGCCACATGAGCAAACATTCTCTCTTGGTGAACGTGAAAGAGCTACACCTCTTAAGTGCTTTACAGAGTCGAGAGTGATTGCACATAACAGTTCAAAAGAGGGAGGCCAGAAACGCAGGGCACTATGTATGGGCAACGTAACGGACGGAGTGCATTATCTCACCCCAACGTAAGTGAAAACGGACTATGTCTGGGCCTTTAAATGTGTAGTCACTACTAGTAGTCACTTATGTGTGAAGTGAACAAATTATTCAAACCACTTCTAGGTAGCAAAGAGTATGCTAGATAGATACCGTATCTACTGTATCTTAAGTTCAAGTATTATAATGTATTTTATATCCATATTCTGTGAAACCAGCCAGGAATCAGGCTTGGTAGCAGATTCAATATATAAAAAAATATATTTTTAGAATAATCTTTATGAACATCTTTTCTCAGTGTATCAATTGCTGGTTAATGTTTAATTCATCCAAAAAGGCAATGTGTTATTTTTTGAATCATAACAGAAAATAGAGCAATCTATTGGTATGCACGACTGCTGGGTGAATTCACATGAAAGCACAGGGAATGCTTTTGAACAGAGAGAGAATTATGGGCAAGCAACGTCAGCATAGAAAACGTACAGGTTGTTTGTTTACTGGCCTAGATCCTGCTGCAAGGATTTATTCACTACCATTAGCAACCTGGGAGTCATGTTAAATTCATCAAATATAGGACGGAAAATACGGTATTATTCAAAAAGAATACACTCATTAGACGTCTGAATATACTTGTTTTAATACACTATGGAAATCCATTTTTAATCTTACCATCTGTCCTGAGGATCAACGATGTAGGTGAACTATGAACTTTGCCCTTTGTGATGCTGTTCATCACCACACACGTGTAGTTGCCCACATCAGAGGGATCCACCTTGGCAATGTACAGGTTTCCCGTCTCCTGGGAGACAAAGCGTCGATTGTCTTGCTGAACAAAGTATGGGTACTCATTGAAGACCCATGCATAAGTAAGGTCTAGAAGGGAGAACGATCAATTAGCAATGACTAGAAATTTAAAATAGAATGTGATTAACCAGTTAAACCCTACCTACGTAGTTGCCCGGAGTCGCCCCAGGGCTCTATTATTTCCCTCCACACCAAATCTCTTCAACGAAAATAGTACAAGCTCGCAACGAATAAGGACACTAGGGTTCAAGTGGTTGAGAATTCCAGAGGTATAGAAAAAAACTCCTTAGACTGAGACTTAAGAAAATATTTTTTCTTTTCTTTTATCATGCTCATAAAGTGCTCTGTGCTCAAAGTGCAATTAAAAAGCAGACGTTTCGGTCCTATAAGACCTTCGTCAGTGCTATATGATTTTCACAGACAAAGAACTTGCTCTTAAAGAGTGATTGTATAAGTCTGTCAACATGTGATGTATGCAGTATTCTTGTTTCCTATATAACTGTGTGAATTTGTATATCTATTCTGTAATGTCCACGCCCCACCATCTGGTGATGTCATCAATTAGTAATCAGCAATTCTCAGCACCTGAGCTGTATTGTTTTGGAGCTCTTTAAGAGCAAGTTCTTTGTCTGTGAAAATCATATAGCACTGATGAAGGTCCTAGGACCGAAACGTTTGCTTTTTAATTGCACTTTGAGCACAGAGCACTTTATGAGCATGATAAAAGAAAAGAAAAAATATTTTCTTAAGTCTCAGTCTAAGGAGTTTTACGTCTATTTTGTATACGGTGAGCGAGTCTTTTTCTGTCAAAGTTTCCCTTATGTTTTTGAGACCACCGCTACCGTAGTCAAGTTTGGGGAAAAAAAGGACGAAGAAAGGCGCAACAGTTTTCTCAGTGCTTCAATTCCAGAGGTATAACATTGTTTGAATGATGAAATTATCTTTTAATTTTATAAAAATGTATTGTAGATAGTAGAGTGCAAAAAGAGTTACTTCACCTCCTGAGTGTGTGGGTGTTCCACAAAGTAACACCACTCCCTGACCTTCTCGCACAGAGACCGCACTTCTGGTGTGGACTCTAAAATGATCCAAGTCTAAAGGAGGGAGGGAGGGAGGTGACAAAGGTCATTCCATAATCTTATAGAAAATCACACAAGGGAATTGGAATCAAGTAAATGCCTTAGAAGACGCTCATACAATACCATATGATTAGAGGAAATTGTCATCCACAATGTACTATGAATGATAATTTCATAATGATTTAAGTGCTGTAATGCTCAAGAGAGATGGAGGGTGAGAACATACTGTACATTATTCGAAGTACCCAAGGGTAGGCTACATAAAAGTACAGGGCGTTGTAATAATTATCAACTCAAATACACAGCGTGTTCAATTATCAAATACCTTCATTCAATACGCTTTTCAATACAGAAAGGAACATTTTCCCTGTCCCTCTGGGACCCAGGCCTATGAAAACATATTACTTCCACGAAAACAAGAGCAGTTACAAGCACATTCCAGACCATTTGTTTACAATCACGATTGTAAACAAATTATTTGTACCTGGGGCTGGGAAATATATCAATATAATATTGCTTGCTATCGTATATGATGAGACTACTTGAGAAATATTGTGATATGATCGCTTATCGTCTTATTTTATACTTTAAAAAATGTCTAATATTAGCGGAAATGTAAAAAAATATAAATTATCGTCCCAATATTGAGGTATTTGGTCAGAAATAACTGTGATACTTGATTCTGTCCAGAACTCCCTGCCCTAACACGACTCACAAGCAAACTGTAGACTTGCTCTCCTGCTGAGAATGGCGCCCACAGTGTTGTAGGCCATACATTGGTACATCCCAGCGTCCTGGTAACGGTCCAGGCTCCTTATAATGAGGTTGCCCCCAGACAGACGCCGCCGAAGATCCAGGCCCAGATTTATGAGTGTCCCGTTCAGTGACCATCTGTGAGGGCAAAGACACCATCAGCGGCTGCCAAAACACGCCGTCCATTCCTACCCCACCGACCACCAAGGTTGGCTGACAGGGGGGGGGCAAGCTCAAGAACACAACTCTGTTGGAGGAAGGATGTCTGTGTGGTTTTAGCATTTTATTTTTAACATCCTTGTTATTGAAGGAATGTCACAGGATAAGGTAAACAGCCAATGACAGAAAGAAACCCTTATAGTTTTCAGAAAAAGAAAGAAAAAAGAAAAAACACCCAACCCCCTTCCCTAAAAAGAGTGCAAATAAATAAGAAGCAGGTAAAAACAGGGGGGGAGGGGGGGGGAAGAGTGATAGAGCATATGATACGCTTGTTGGTAGACTATATTATACACAGAGTATGCTTAACCCATACTGTTCTCAAGGGACCACTTTGAGCACTCCAGGAGACTGACCACCTATCCAACAGAGGCTGCCACATTTTCAGGAAGACGTGATCTTTTGTTGTCGATTGCATACCGAATTCTATTCATGTGTAGCAAATTGCCTATGAAGTCTCTAATCCACTGCTGAAACAGACGGCTGGATTCTGATTTCCATTGTTGCAAAATCAAACGTTTGCATTTTAAACGGACAAGTTGCAATTCAGGCTATCTAGGGCTGTCTTTGTACCAACGCTTGTGCACAAAAGATAATTACTACCTGAAGTTAAAAAAAGTTCACTGGTGAAAGAAGAATGCTTCTCTTAGCACCTACTTCTGAAGACGACGGGGAAGTGTCAGCAATGGTTCGGGTGAGTGTGCCAAGGTGGAATAGGAACTGCTTCTGGCAAAGACAGCACATCTGCTTTCTCACACAGAGCTCTCTGCTCTGCTTTCTCACACAGAGCTCTCTGCTCTGCTTTCTCACACAGAGCTCTCTGCTCTGCTTTCTCACACAGAGCTCTCTGCTCCATCTTCTATCTACACTATAAAGCCCTCCACAGTGTTAACTCATTTAGGCCTGACGTCGAAATAAAAAAAAAGTCTTCTGAAATAATATATATTCAAAGATTTGTGCCGCATTTTTACGATTTTTCAAAAATAGCCGACCTACAAGTTCATAGCGCGCCACTCGGTGGCGCGCTATGAGCTTGTAGATCTGCTATTTTTCAATAGCTAAAGCATAACATAATGCTTAGTTAAAACACCAAAACGCCCAGAATGGGTTAATTTAACTCTGAAAGAGTACAAACTACAAATGTTACTAAATTAACCTGTTACAGGTCCATTTGGTATTTTGGTTACATTAGAACACTCTCAAAGTTACAAATGCACTTTGCTGTTTACTAAAGGGCAACAGGGACAACTTTCTAAAAGCTTTCAGGACTATACTTCTGAATAATTTCTTAAAGAATATGTCAAAACCTCTCAACGTTGACGGGTGCTTACTGCCATATTCCACACGTTCTTCCTAAACTCAAGTGCCCTTGGCAGCGTGGCCTTTTGGGCATGCGAGGTAAATCCTACCATGTACCAACGTCAACTTTGAGAAGCACATGAGGCAGTTATTGTGTCACTTAAGGAGAGTGAGACTAGGCACATACAGAAGGCTGTAAATATCTCTCGTCGAAACGTATTTCTCTCTTTGACTTATAGGCATTGCATTTAGAACACTCAGAAACCTGTTCCCTGTGTGTGTGTGTGTGTGTGTGTGTGTGTGTGTGTGTGTGCGTGCGTGCGTGCGTGCGTGCGTGCGTGCGTGCGTGCGTGCGTGCGTGCGTGCGTGCGTGTGCATGTGAATGTGTGTTACTAGTTTGAGTCAACATTAAGACCTCTTTTTGTTCCTCTCTGAAGCATAATAATTGTTCAACGGTACCACGGCCTGAACATAGGACATATTGCCGGTATAGGTGATTGATTTCCATTGTTGCAAAATCAAACGTTTGCATTTTAAACGGACAAGTTGCAATTCATGGCTATCTAGGGCTATCTTTATACCAACGCTTGTGCAGATCGCCAGTTTTGCTTGATCCTTGCTTTTTAACTGTCTGACCACCTGACCACACATAAACCGGATTCTTCTGCAGTAATAGCTTCTTGACCCGGGTAAGGCAAAACCTTGAACAGCAACTAAATTACGTTTCCTGTTGACAAAGAAAGGGTGAAAGAAAACTAATACTGCATTGCGCCCAACGTCCACTGTGGAAAAAGCAGGGTAGTGTGTATAACACATGTCTTTTCTACCCTTATTCTGCAACACTCTGGTGATGGGAATTCCATCTAGTGAGTGAGTGACAGGGCTGGCAGAGGGAGGGAAAGGAGAGGAACGAGAGGAGAGGACAGAGCAGCTATAGTGTAAGCCCATTTACACTTCAAGAGAGGAGCCGGAGAGGTGCCGAGGGCATGTGGAGCCCAGCACAGCCAGCTTGAAAAGATGCCGCGCTAGACATGCTCATCTTGGCTTTAATCAGTGCACGGAAATACCTCGTCTTAGCTGCGATAATGAATGTACGCACACCGCACCGCTATTATTCAGCACGTCTGCGCTGGCCGCGCCGAAGCAATTCCACCACTGAAGACAAAAGATGCTTCTAATCAATGGCTGTTAGCGTTAGGCCAGTCTCTAGCAACAGAGGCTGGTTTCATAGTGTTTTATAAGAGCCAACAGTCATTAAGATGCTACACATGTGTCACTTCAGATACTATCTGGCGAGACAAGAGACAGATTGGCAGTATGTGAGTCAATATGAATCACTGAAGCCATAATGAAGCTCAACGCTTAGTATTCCTACTTGCACTTTATCCTAATTTCATGGGAAATTAATAAAGGAGACAGCCTAAGTCCATGCTTATTACACATACAGAACATAATCTGGGAATTCATAAGCCACTAATCAAATGAATGTGATCTGTAAGATGAGGAGAAAGCTGTAGAATCAGCCACAAAAAGTGTCTATTGTGAATGAGGAGCATTCACTGTAGATCATTATAACATAAAACATAGCTAGCTACAGTATATCATTTATAGATTTATATCTTTAAACTTATACAATATTTGAAAGACCAACTGCAGCAATTATTTCTTATTATTATAAATCTGACAAAACCAACGTGTAAAAGGTCATGGCATAATATTTGCTATACATTATCTGTCCCGGGCTCCGAGACGTTCACTCTGTAAGCACTTTAACCCATTTTGGGGCGGGAACCCCTTTTGGTGTTAGCATTATGTTATGCTTTAGCTATTGAAAAATAGCAGGTCTACAAGCTCATAGCGCGCCACCGAGTGGCGCGCTACGAGCTTGTAGGTCTGCTATTTTTGAAAAATCGAAGAACGACTGACATAGAAACATAGCTTTTTCAGAAAACTGTCAGGATGTAGAAGACATTTTTAGAATCTGATCTCAGGTCAAAATGGGTTAATGCCATGGTCCACGACGTGTAGGGAAATGGAGCCAGAATGTAATCCTTACACACCTGTACTGAGGGAGCGGGGTCCCCTTAGCATCACAGGTCAGAGTGGCCTCCTCCTCTATCGCATCAACTGGGATGAACAAGTCCCCCGGTTCCATCCTCCATCTTGGACCATGGTACGATCCACTATCCAGACATTCTGTCAGAAGTACACAGTAACATCCTCAGTGTTCATTTAAATCTGAGTGTTCAAATGGGCCCAATATCGTTGCATGACAAAGCATACATTTACCTTAAAGTAATCCCCACCAGTCAATGAGCGTGACATTCTGCTGTTGGTTAGTATAGGGATGTCTCAGTTATTTAAACTTCATTATATAGTACTACTCCATACCCGTTCGGGGATATGAGCACTCAAAGTATTGGTAGTACTTATTAATTACTGTACAAAATGTCCTGTCCTCTGAAAGAATGATTTCCCATCCAATCACAGCGTAGAATGGCACACCTTCTAGCCAATCACAGAATCTCTAGAATTACGGTATTAGTAAAGACATGGACTTAATAACACGATAAATGGCAAACGCTTCTCCAGGCAAAACTCAGAAATGGATTGAACCCTTATTGTGAGTGGAAGTCAATATGGAGAGTCGTGCTTCTAAAAACTCACGCAGCACCCCATCAATTGTGGTGGCACTGCATGGTGACACGATTTTCATCTCTTTAGACATCGCAGGATTGTAAACGTCCTTCCTTGCGCAAAAGAATCATTACACATATAGAAAGACGTTTTACCTGCCAGACAGTCGATGATTGATAACAGTAGAATCTGTTTCCATGGCAACGTCATCTTTGGCAGCCAAGGGCAAATGAGACTCTCATCCAATAAGCTCTGAAATGACACTCTGGTTCTCTGAAACAGGCCAGGGAGCTTGACCTGTTGGAACAAGAATTGCGTTGGAAATACCAAAGTCAGCAAGCTCATGTGTATCATAGTAGGCGGGATCATACAAAAAAGGATAATCCTCTTAGTAATCAATCACATGGAGTAGGGCTGGGTGATTGGACTGTATGGACGTGACAAA
Organism: Electrona antarctica; assembly: GCF_951216825.1. Lineage (NCBI taxonomy): Eukaryota > Metazoa > Chordata > Actinopteri > Myctophiformes > Myctophidae > Electrona > Electrona antarctica. Next base: position 44,016,292 of record NC_136807.1, read on the forward strand.
ATCAAATATTACAATATTTTTGGATCAAATACCTTGGTATTGATAGTGTGACTTAATGACGATACTCTAATATCGTATTGTGACAAATCCACATTTTCTAAAATTGCAAATCTACAAGCTCACAGCGCATTTCGATACAATGTTGTGAGCTGGCAGATGGCGGGTGGCAACGGCTTCTTGCTTGGAAACCGGCGGGTTCCTAGTTCGAGGCCCAGCTTGATCCCCAGCTCCTTCTGGGTTACTGCCAAAATGTCCTTACAGGCCACGGGTGGGCTCACTGGGCTGCAGTGAAACTGAAATTGTAAAGTATTGCAATCCAATTCAAGTGAGATTTGTGTTTAGTCATTGTATATTTAGTTGTATTATTGTTAAAACATTGAGAGCTTCTGCTCTGCTGTCTGCACTGCAGACAGTGCCTGCTGTGTTGTGGGGTAGCTGTGGGAAGCCTGATCCAGTCCAAAGCCTGCCTACTGTCTGTGTCCGGTATCTTCCCACCCGCTTTGAATGTTATCAAGAGGAGCCTGGAGCCTACTGCATGTACACTGGCTGCAATTAGGAAACACAGAAGTGAGAAAATGACTGCCGCCAAAGCAAAAACATCATGAAACTGACTTACATGAGGTTAGAGGACTTGCTTGGCGTTTCCTAATCGCAGCCAGTTGGCTCCAGGCGAGCCTGCTGGCTCGATTGCATTCGAGTGATAAGTAACCTACCGGTGATTATCGGTTGATTGTCACACACACACACACACACACACACACACACACACACACACACACACACACACACACACACACACACACACACACACACACACACACAACCACCACCACCACCACCACCACTACCACTTGTAAGCATCATAAACAGTTCCTATTTAGATGTTCATTATGTACAGTAAACTGTTTGTATTGCCTTTGAAAGAAGCATAAAAAATCAAGCTTTCACATTGCATACTCTTTCTGTATTGCTCATCTCTGTTACTCACTGCGATTTTATTATCAGAACACATTGTGAAAAAAGGTATTTTGCTGTATGGCTGCATTCATTCAGCACCATGGACAGCGACTAGTCTCTGCCTGCCTCTCTCTCTCTTTTTGAGGGGGCTGCCGCACAGCACCGAGGAGGACCCTGAAATGTAGTCTAGCCCAGGGGCCTCTACTACTGTAAATCCTACTACTGTAAATCCTGCACTGTGTCCTTATGCAAGACACTGAACCCATAACGTTTCCTGATGAGCAGGTTGGTGCCTTGCATGGTTTCATCTAACCTGACTCTGCCAGATTGCGGCAGTATTGAGTTCACAAGTTCCCTCCTCCTGCATGCATCTGGGCTCCATAATAATTTTGTGTTGTAGTCTTGTTAGGTTGTGTTTATTTGCGCTGTGGCACAGCTTCAATATGTCATAAGTCTCGCACTGATCCCGCCTCTAGCGGCCGCATACAGCCGCATATCGCTCCGACCAGAATTGGTCCGGAGTGCATTGTCTCTGCCCAAGAGAGACCAGACTCTCCCTTCTGGCAGAATGCAAATGTTGTCCAGCAGGGGGAGTGGTTCCACCAGCCTAGGTTTCATCTGCCATCGGTGTGAATAAATGTAATGCACATTGTAAAGAAGTGGTTCTCAAACTTATTCATGTCAAGGACCCCAATTTATTTCATATTTAGCCACGGCACGGACACCCCATCTGAAAATATTTTGTGATAGGGAAGATTTGTGTTGTTAAAAGGTTTCATAGACATAGACACAAATTTTTCACATTTTGTTTAGTTTGTAGATCAGCTATTTTCAAATAGCCAATGTATGCATAGGGTTATAGTGGTTAATCTGCTTTCAATGCTGTGCAGGTTGGTGCCTTGCATGGTTTCCTCCGCCATCAGAGTATGAATGTGTTTGTGAATGAGTGGAATGTAAGGCCCAAACCACACCGCTGCAACTCCTTGCAACTCCTTGCAACAAAACAAACCACACCAATGCAACTCCTTGCAACATGCCATTGGGAATAATGGTTGCAAGTAGTTGCAAGGAGTTGCGTGTTGCAAGGAGTTGCATGGGGACCCTCTGGTGTGGTTAGGGCTCAATGCACAATCTATGTAAAGCACTTTGAATGAAAGCGCAATATAAATGCACCATTTACTATTTAGATCAGCTATTTTCTAAATGTTTTGTCATTTTTGGAAAGGACAAAATATAGCCAATATATAAATAAATAAATATATTAGTTATTAAAACCAGGAAAAGACAACACTGTGATATCACAATATCCAAAAACCTAGATCTGATTTTGTCTCATAATATAACGTTATTAATATAATATTGATATTATACCACAATTGGTTTTGGCATTTGGAGGGCAGACAACACTGTCATATCACAATATCCAAAATCCTAGATCTGATCTTGTCTCATATAACGTTATTATTAATATAATATTGATATTATACCACAATTGGTTTTGGCATTTGGTGAGCAGACATGCATTTTATTTACAGTACCATGCCAGTTCCTCCTACCTTTATAGTCTAAGAGAGGGATTCCCAAAGTGGGGCGCATGCATGCTGCCTCTATAGGGGGTGCGCGAGAAGAGAAATCTAATGGTGGTTTAATGCATGTATAATAATAGTTATTTTGTATTTATTATCATTAAACCACCAAATAGGATTTTTACAAGTGAAAGCATGCAATTAAAACATGTCCTCTGTAAACTTTGGTAAAAGTTGAAAAAATAACATTTTAACAACTTAATTGATGTACCCAAAATGCACTTCAGCTGCAATTTCAGTCATTTTAATTATTTTCTTTAATTTAATGGGGCTTAATTATGTCAGCCTTTTCCCTCCATCTTATCTCATATGGCCCTCTGCCAGTGACCCTGTGCATAATGATGTCCCTGTCCTCTCCTCACCCGGGAACAGAGTGGCATCATCGCTATTCAAAAGTGACGTTTTTAAAGCACAATAAAGCACATTTCACTTTGTTGCTGATGTGCTATACAAAAAAAACAGACAGTTTCCTAATCCTTGCCTTGTGTAAAACTTTGTTGTGCACATTTCTGTGCTCTGTGATGCCTTCAATGTGGTTATTCTACATACTTCTACTTATATTTTCTTTCGGGATTAATCATTTAAAGTATATCTATCTATCTATCTATCTATCTATCTATCTATCTATCTATCTATCTATCTTATAAATAGGCTACTTTTGTTAAGTGCATCAGCCCAGATGGGATGTAGAAGGGGTGGAATGCCTAAAGTCTGGGAACCTGGTCTGGTCTAAGAAAGTCCAAAGAGGGTCTGTGTGTTATAGCCACTCAGTAGCCTAGAAAAAAGACACCCAGTCGGAGGGTGCTATCTGAGGCATAATGGGACGAGGCCCGTGCCAATCTATTAGGGGAAGTGAACAGCACCCAGGCTCAGCCGATCCTTCACTTGGACGGAGTCACCCTCTGTGTCCGCCTAGGGAAGGCTTGGACCTGGAGAATTGGGTGCTGTCCAATCAATTAGATTCGCCCATGGCAGCATGTGTCTCCTCACATGCTGGGGCGAGTCAAGGCAGCCTGATGAGAAAGCCATTCCATCCACACAGGTCCAAAATCAAGGGCAAATGTCTGTCTGCTTAGAGCACGGGTGTTCCAAATTGCGACGCTACCATCCAAGGAGATGGGCTGAGTTACTGAATATAATGATATAACTTGTGACATATTAGTGTGCACACACAACAGGTGAACTCAGAAGGCAGGTGTGACTGTGCAGTCATCCAGACATGGTTGTACACATACTTTGGTGGCTGGTAATGTGTGCAGAAACAGGCGTGTGGAGAGGACACACACACACACACACACACACACACACACACACACACACACACACACACACACACACACACACACACACACACACACACACACACACACACACACACACACACACACACACACACACACACACACACACACACACACACACACACACACACACACACACACACACACACACACACACACACACCCTCAGACAAAATGTTAATATATTAAAATGTCACAGCAATAGTGTACCCCCCCCCCCCAAACACCTAAATCATACACCTATACACTTATTCTCTCACACACACACACACACACACACACACACACATTTTAAACCCTGGTGTGTGGCTCATTTGTGGACTAATCCTATAGGCCTAGTCTAGTAGAGTAATTCTTATGGATGTGAAAATTGTTTGCCGTGATTCTTGGATGCCAGATGATGAGACACGTGGTGTCTAAGCCAGGATTTGATTCCTTTCCAGCCTTTCATGTTTGCCGGGTCTTTTTTTCCCTCCTCCTTGCTCTCCAAAATTGGATTTGCATGCCTCTCCTCAAGAACACTCCTGCACGCCACACCTCAGTGATAGCAGCCCCCATATAGTCTGAGAACTGCCGGCACACCAGGAGGAGTAGGGATTGGTGCATGTGATGTTTGTGGAAGGTACAGTAGGCATTACACTGGTGGTGTCAGTTTTGTGATGTTGTAGTATGCATTTCTAATGGAGATTTGTCAGGGAATGCACCGTTTAGCAAGGTGATGCTGATGCCACAAGAACCTTGTAATGCAGGCCTAATAAATCATTTATCATGTGAACGAGTCATCACTAACTGGGATGCAGGTACAAATGTGTGCATTAAAGCATACTGTCACTGGCAGAGCACAGGGGCATTCAATGTTTGCATCCACGCAACATACACACAAACACATCCCCGCACACACACGCGCACACGCGCACACACACACACACACACACACACACACACACACACACACACACGCACACACACACACACGCGCGCACGCACGTACAGACGCACACACACACACACACACACACACACACACACACACACACACACACACACACACACCTCTTACAGTGGTGAATGGTGATTATTATGAAGAAAGACTGTGAGAAAGCTTTTAGGATGAATCATTCTCGAGCAATAAATGAGTGTATGCATTTCTACTTACAAAGTAATGGAAAGACTGTCATAAAAAAACAGCACCACACTCATCCAGTATCCAAGTAACATGCTGCCTCAACAGAATGGCCTGCTAAGAGTGGGGGTGGAGTCGGTGGACTTAGTGTTCTGGAGCTGCATTCTTCACAAACATTATTTTAATTAACATGGTGACATGGAGGTAGGGCAGCCTATACAATAATTAGTCTGCAAAGCAGGATGTGTTCGTCCATGCTGCAAAGCAGAATGTGTGTGTGTGTGTGTGTGTGTGTGTGTGTGTGTGTGTGTGTGTGTGTGTGTGCGTTACTACACACTTATCAGCTAGTATCTCTTGAGAGGCTAAAGCCCCTCACTCCCCCCCACCCCCCCCCCCCCCCACACACACACACACACACACACACACACACACACACCCCTCCTCCCTCATACAGGCTTGATCAAAGCTTTGAATAGAAAGACATCCATGGAGTCTTGGACGTCTATGCCGAGTTCTTTCTGAACACGCAATGCACACCTGCATGATATGCATGCCCATTGCCCACCTTAGGTCGTGCTGTCCCCCGGCTGCGGTTAATGAATGGCCAACACATTTCAAAAGGTGAGAAGTGAAGCTGGTCAGACTAGACTGGGGATTCGTGGGAATTATTCTGTAGTACCACATAGGACGATTTAAGAGACAACAGTGGTATACTGTGTATATTAGGCAGGTAAATAGGATACTGCGTTTTTATATTGCTTTAAGTCTTAAGAAGAAGAATAGAATAGCATGCATACACCCATTCTTAATTTCTTGAACCACGTACAACACCGCCTCCAATCAACAAAAGCCATGTTTCTTCTGTCAATACACAGCCCTTGAAAATAGGCTACAATGATGCATGCGTGTGGAGGAATTGATTGCAGCTGGGAGGGCATGCTGCGTCTCACGTTGTCCAAGCCTAAAAAAAACAGGCATTCTACTAGCAAAAAAAGGGACATACTGTATCTATGCAATGTAGAGACCGCATTGTGATGGCATAGAATACCAGATGGTGGTTATCAATTCATAAACATATATTCTAGCACGTAAACACTATTGCATGCATAATTTATCATCATTTTCGGCTGTATCTATTAAAGCACGTCCACCAAGCGCGCTCATAGGGGTAGCTGGGGTTTTTTTCTTACCTTCCTCCCCTTATCTTGAAATATCTTGAGACCAGCAGCAGAAAGAAAATTCTGTTCTCATAAAACACCCGAGTGAAATATTCTCCATGGAAACCGCCTTTTTGCGTAATTTGGTCAAAACCACAAATACGTTCATACAGGTGAAATTGAGCCGACGGCCAGTTAGAAATAATAGGCAGCGGAGGACGGATATGTGCACGCGTTTCATATCGCTTCCCTCTCCCGTCCAAAAAAAACAACACCCACGCAGTTTGCTCGTGGATCACATTTGAAATATCCCCGGCATCGCGCTCGACACTGCCCCGTGTTTACGCTCTCAAACCACCTCCACATGTAAATGATTCTTGGGCAGAGACTGGATGATTTTATGCGCATCAAGTCGGGTTCCCTTCCCTCGTGAAGTAGGCTGGCTATACCCGTAACAAGGCGACGGAAGATTCAGCGGAGAAGGTAGCCTATGGCAGGGGAGGGATGGCGCACCTGTCGACGAACTGCGCCACCTTTCGCCAGACATGTGATCTGCTCGGAGACGGTGGGTGAACCGTGGACAACACTATAGGCTACTACTAGTACTCACTGCGTAAAAAATGACAGCTTTTGTTTATTTCCTCCCCGGACCCCTGGCAGTCCCCAACCAAAGATTGTAATGATGATAGGAGGTTTTTTATTTGAGGGAGATCAAGTCTTAGGATAGGAATTATTGGGGTGGTGTGAGGTGTGTGTGTGTGTGTGTGTGTGTGTATGGGGGGGGGGGAGTAGTCACTCAGACTGTCTGTCTGTATGTCTGTCTGTCTGTCTGTCTGTCTGTCTGTCTGGGTATTGTATCTGGGCTCACTCATCTCACTTATAGTACCTGTGTACTGCTGGTCAAGAAGTTCCAAACTTTTTCTTTGCCTCCATATTGATTCCCTAATTTTGCTGACTCATTTTGATTTGTAGGATAGGATAAATAACCATGTCATGTGAAATTGCAAAATAGGATACTGCTTTTCTGTTAAAATAAGATTTGGTTATTTTACTATGGCCCACAGGCCCAGTTGCCCACATAAAAACCCCAGGAAACTATTTCTTGTCTCCCAAACATCATTAAAACTAGAAAGAAGCAATTCTGGGAAATTGCAAAGTGTGGTTGCCTCACTGGCTGATATAGGCCCCTCCCGGTAATTTTGCCAGCCAATTACAATGTCAAGTCACCCTTGTGATCATGCCTAAGTCATTCGTAGGGGATTTCCCCCCGAAATCATGTTTTTGCAATAAACGGGTAATTGTTTTTGCAATTGTAGCGCCCCCTATGGATGAAAATGGAATTGCTTTTGGCTCTGCGTTGATTAAGCCACCCTCGACATGTGATTTGGATTTGGGATGGATCGGACATTCCGTGCGTGAATTGTGGCATTTTTTGTAAAATAGGCCCCTCCCACTAACTTCGGAAGCCGATTACGGCCGAACGATACGGACGTTCGAAATTCTGACTTTGCTGTTTTAATCGGATAGGTCCGGAGATCATGTGTACCGATTTTTGTGAGATTTGGACAAAATCTGTAGCTGGAGGATCCAAAAGTGTGTTTTGAAGAAAATTCAAAATGGCGGAAAATCTATCCAGACGCAAATGGGCGTGGCCTATATGTGGAGATGCGTCATGACCCAAGGAATCGAGGGAAAAATATTTTTTATTTCACGACCTACGGTTCCAGAGTTATAATGCAAAACGTAAAGTGGGCTGTTATAGCGCCACCATGAGGCCGACCGAAGTAATCATAAGTCAATTAATTTTCGTAATTATTATGAACCTCCCTTCCAAGTGTTGTAACTACAGCCCTTAAGGTCTCAGAGGAATAAATGGTTGAATGTGAGTTTTGGCATTTTCCCATTCAAGTGAATGGGGAAAATTAATTCACTAATTAATTCATATCAATTAAACTATACAACGGATGTCTTAGCAAGGAGATAGCACACGATTCCCGATAAAGCCGGTCGTTTTGACATCTAGCTCAAGTGTGTGCGGCAAAAACTGTGGGAGGAGTAGCACGGCAGAAAAAAGTTTATACAGAAAGAAAACAAACTAATAAAGAAAAGGTAAGGGGAACAATAGTATGGTTGCCCATAGGCAACCACACTAATAAGATCTGGTTGCAAAAGGGGTGAAGTGGCCCTTGTCCAAATGGCTTCCCTTTGGCCTTATAGATGGAAATGTGCTATTGTGTTGGTTTGTGTCCCCTTAATTATTTAGACTAGAGTGGTGTAACTGTAGAAGATCTGCAGCTGCAAAATCCTAATTTAAAAAAAGACAGTGAGTGAAACTGTTGCTATGCACCAGTGATGGGAAGTCCCTCCCATGTCCAAAGCTGACACTATACTGTCTACAGGTAAAGAAAGAAAAGCAGGTGCACAGTGCACTTTCTCTGGATACTGCCCTAGGCGGTCAGGGTGCTCAAAAGTGTTAAAAGCGGCACTCCAAAATAAAAGATGTAAGACTAGCTCAGATGCAATTTCTCATTTTGTATTGTGAACGTTTCAGCAACAGCCTTGATCCTCAGAGCAGATTAAAAAGGTACACTGTCTACACTCAGATGTCTTGCTGTCCCCAACAACCACTCAACGCATAGTCCCTGGGCCGGTTCTAGGGCATGTGCCCCCAGAGCCCCCTATCCTAGCTTGGGAGCTCTGGTGTCCGGATGAAGAAATATCCACTGTGAACATCGAATTCCATTCTGCTGAGAAGGGGCCAGTATTAAGGTGCAGCCGCTCTTGATGGAGAACCATCTTGCGTCCCTGTTCCACCTGCCCCCATGGTGATGGTGGACCACACCACATCAGATAGCTTCCCCAGTACATTTACACTGTTAAAACAGTCAAATTTTTTTCCTGTGTCAAGTGTCAATTTTTAAATGTAATTCTGGGTGCTACACTCCCTAATGCCTACACAGATTGGTTCCCGCTCCTTTAAAGGGAATTCATTCATAGAAAAAGAAACACTGGACATGACTCTAGGTCAGAGGTCTAATGCAGACGGATCACATTTGATTTGGGCATGTCCTCTCCTCGAAAGGATGCTTAAATTGGAAGGGAAAGCCCCACCCTCACAACTTTCAAAGCGTGTGTTTTCTTATATATAGCCTATATACATTTTATATTGTTATGTTTGTAACTTTGTCTGTTTTGGGGACTCCGGATGAAAATGAATGCGCTAAATCTGGCATAGCATTCATTAATGTGCATTGTCCCATTCAAATAAACAAATAAATTAAAGTAAACCCTTTTCCATGATGACTGGGTGTCGACTTCTGTAAGCGACAGCAGAGATAAGAACACCCCATCACGATTCATGATGATCAACAGGACACCATGGTGCACTGTACTGTAGTGTAGAGCGTGACCAGTTTAGAGGCTCAGAAAGCACATCACTGAGGACTTTTCATGGACATTGCACACAACACTGTGGTAGCCCAAGGAAGGCTAGGCAGCCTCTTCACCACCTCAGACACTTGAGAAAATTCAAGGTCTTACAAAACGTCCTGAAATCCTTCTACTCAGCTACCACTCAGCATTCTGACAGGGGCCATCACCGTCTGGTACAGGAATAGCTCCTCACAGGGCCAGCGAGCCCTGCAGAGGGTAGTGTGCTTGGCTGCATGAGCAGACCCCTCCCCTCCATGCAGGTCGCATTCACTGTCAGGCGTTTGAGCAGAGCTGAAAGATTTCTGAAGAACAATTACCACACCATCCCAATGGACTGCCTGTGCCAAGATCTGGTCAGGCAAGTACCCGGATCCAAAGAACAGTGCTACAAAGTTGAAAAAAGTTTTCCACTGCCTCTATGCGGTGAGACAAAGCGCCAGGCAACCAGAAGCGTGCTGTGATCTGAAATAGGCATGTACACAAATCTGACGTGGCTGTTTGAGATGTTTTGTACACAGATATACCAGCCATAGCAGAAAAGCGGTTTGAGGAAAATTGCTACTGCTGCTAGTGGGAATTCGGCATGAGAGTGTCTTCCCTCAGGCAATCAGGGCCATGAACAAGGACCTAGCTGCCAGGGAAAATGTTCAACCTTCATCTCTTGCTCACAATTAAGAGTACAAGGAGCTCTTTTTCCTTCTTTTTCTTTTTTGGGTCAAACTTGCACATGGACTTTATTGCACATTGTACATTGCACTAGTTTCAATGTACAGAATGCTATTTACATATTAACATGTTATGTTACACAAACCTGTCACTCTTAGGATGTGGGGGAGTGGTGGAGCAGAATGCACATTGTACATTGCACTAGTTTCAATGTACAGAATGCTATTTACATATTAACCTGTCACTCTTAGGATGTGGGGGAAAAGAGAAGTGCCTTCAATAAAGTAAGTCTCGTGGAGCTCTAGAAACTAGTGTGCGGATGTTTTTTCCACTTCTTTGATGTTTGCCGTGATGCCTGACATCCAACACCTGGCCTAAAGATGCTTTGAGATGTGCACACAATCCTCTCTGTGAACCAATTCTACTTTACCATAGGCTACAGCCCCTGGCTGTAAAGTGAAAAAGACATGCGTGATATAGGCAGGCCAAAGCGGAGGTGACCATAGGTGACCACCCCAATTGGTTTGTTGGCCTCATCATACAGGGAGTGTATATTGATTTTTATTTAGAACTATGGGAGTGACTTCAACAGACATGTTAGTAGTATTATAATGGATAACAAATTGAACTGGAAACCACACATAAATAACTTGAGAACAAAAGTATCCAAAACAATTGCTATACTGTATAAAATGAAAGCAATTTTAGACCAGAATAACTCACTCTACACTTTATTGCTCTCTCGTACTCCCACACATCAGTTATTGTGTCTAAGTATGGTGGATTCGGAACAATATCAAATGTCAATCCAACATTTCTACTCCAGAAGAAAGCCATCAGAATTGTTAACCAACCATGCAGACTACTACGCACCAACAAATCCACCTGACATTCAATTCAACACCCTAAAACTACATGATCTTGTTGACCTTAATCTTCTTGTTCGTCCATCAGAGTTGATGATGACCATGGCATGTCTCAATTTGTTGACTTTTGGTGAGTGTGCAAATGATTGAAAAGACCAATTTGAGCCTGGAATACTCTGTAGCTTCTTATAGCTTCTTCTACGCAACGGTGGAGTCTGTTTTCCTACCATACAGCTGGAGTAGACAAGTTTATAGAATGGTGTGATCTACATCATCTGAAAATAAATGTAAACAAAACAGACAAGGTCATAGTTGACCCCAGGTCCATAGGAGACCACAGTATGATTAGTGTTCACGACCATAACATCAAACAGGTCTCCTCCTATAAATACCTGGGAGTGCAGATCGATGAGGACCCGAGCTGGCACACGCATGTTACAACATTGTGTTCAAAGATACACCAGCGTCTACACTTTCTTTGAAGACTTCTAGGCTTTTCGGAGTCAGTGTAAATATTATGTTAATCTTTTACAGGGCTAGTATAGAATCTATCTTTATCTTGAGATATGGTATATGTCCAGCTGGTTTGGCAATCTAACTGTAAAATACAAATCTCCAATTAATAGGCTAGCAAACATGGCTGGGAAGATCATGGGCATGCCCAGACCACTTTATCAAGGGAATGTGTGCAATATATATAATAATAATATAATATATATATTTATGTTGGTGTGTTTCATGGTGTTTTTATTTTTATTTTCCAGCTGTGACTCTGTCTCCAAGACAAATTTCTCCTAAGGGAGACAAATAAAGACAACCTTGAACCTATACGGCAGTGAATGCTGGACCCTGAAGCCAACCCTGCAGAAGTCCCTTGACGGGTGCTACATCAGAATGCTGCGTGCAGTACTTATCAGCAAGAGTGTACATGTTACTAACAAGACTCTGTATGAGGGAATACCAAGGGTGAGCCAGAAAATAGCAACACACGGACATCGATCACGAGGACGTCCCACACTAACATACGTGGATGTACTCAAGAACGATGCAGGAGCGCAAAGTACCAACGAACTGGCCAGATGTATGGAGAACCGGGATGACTGGAAGCGATGATGGAGGGCTCGTCTGAGGACGACCTAGAGAGAGAGAGCGAGTACTCTGTGGCACACAGGACAGGCCAGAGAGGATGCAGAGCCCTGAGGGGAAGGCACAGTTTCTTCCTTGGCTTTGCGCTGTTGTCTCTTCAACATGGCACAGGATCTTCTGCTGTTCTCACAGTTCTGGACCTTTCTTCTCCAGGACGGTCCGTTCTTGGCTAAGTGCTCCCACCGGTTCAGGTCGATCTTAAAGCTCTTCAAGGCCTCATTTCAGAGTGTCCTTGTAGCGCTTTTTGGGGCCACCTTGTGCTCGTTTGCCACTTTCCAGTTCACTAAAGAAGACTTTTGGCAATCTTGTGCAGGGCATTCTGGTCACATGGCCAGTCCATCTCAGCTGGGCTGCTGCAAGGTGGGGATGCTGGGCAAATTGGCCTTGACTGCAGTCATGTACAGTATATGGTACAACTATCTGCTTCCATGCTGCATCCAGGAGCTGTTCGAGTCTAGAGAGAGTAGGTATAACATTTGGTATTTTTAAGGGGACAAAGGCAATAACAAACAAAAAAGGGTATCAGAGGGGTGAATCTATAGATAAATAAGTGCAGCTTAAAGATAAATAGTAATAATAATTCTATATTTAATAAATATAGAATTATTATTACTGTAAGGAATATCAGCTATGTAATATCTTATAAAAAATCTTTTGTAAATCTGAGTGATTACTTTTCTCTAATTTTCCTTTTCTATTGTGATTTTTATCTTGTTTCTGTAGTACTTTTGTTTGAAAAGGATAGGCAAAATAAGCCATTGGCTTCAGCCTATACACCTTTTTGGTCTGTCTACATTGTACTTTTTATTTTGTATGACCAAAAAAACCTACATATTATGATTCATTACAGAGTGAGTGTGGGAAGGGGTTTTATAAGCTCCCTCACAGCTCTGGTTCATACAGTAAAAAGACAACTAGGACAGGACATTCCCAAGACAACACTATGTGGCCCATGACTGTAGGCTTGGGGATGCATAGACCATTATGCTGCAGCAAATCTCCACAGTGACATTGCCCTCGGTATCAACCCCTCTCCCCCTACCCCCCCCACATTTGCACGCACGCACACACACACACACACACACACACACACACACACACACACACACACACACCACACACACACACACAGCCATACACATACTCTGACACACAGGTCAATATCTATATCTATGGTACCTGCAGGTAAAACCCAGGTCTGTTACCAGCAGTGCTGTAGTCCCTCAGTCTACCCAGCACCCCATTAATCCCACATTGATCATCCTCACTTCAGGCCCAGGATGAGGATCCTTTAACATGGCTGGAGCGTCGTTAATAATGCTCCATACAGAAGCCATTTGACATTTCCTTTAATTATGCCCTTCATTTATTCATGCACTTGATCCCAGGAGCTTGTTGTGAAAAGCTGCCTTCAGGAATATTTTATTCCACCCCTTGGGGCCTACGGATTAACCATCTTAATAGCAAGCCCCGGAAGGTATTACATCCTCTGGTGTGTGTACAGTATGTGTGTGTGTGTGTGTGTGTGTGTGTGCCGTGTGTGTGTGTGTGTGTGTGTGTGTGTGTGTGTGTGCGTGTTTGTGCATGCATATGTCATGTGTGCGTGAGAGTATTGTGCCTGGTCTATGTATGTGTTAAGCTTTAGAAGCCATCAGGTCTTATTTCTCAAGCATTCGCAGGACTATAGTGTAATAAGAATTCTCCTGTATGACTGGCTTGTCTCATTCGAGGGAGGCACAAAGAAAAGTGCAAATGGTTGCAAGATCTGCACTTATCACACAAAGCAGCGAACGACCCCCATATTTAACCCAGTTTTACAGAGGAAAACATCCCTGTTTAATTTGCTCACTCTGCATGTCTTTTCCAAGCCAGACAGCAAAGCAGCACTTTTTTTACACAAAATATGAGAAATAACATCTGTGCACACCTGAAAAGGGATTTGAGATCTTAATTATGATGATGCTTGATCATGGAATACAACTCAAAATCCTGGCTTCCCATCTCAAAGAATTTCTACAGGTTGTGTGAAGAAAAATGCATCAATTCAAAGATTGAGATCTGCAGGAAGCTTGGGTAAAAATGACGCACACACGCACGCACGCACGCACGCACGCACGCACGCACGCACGCACGCACGCACGCACGCACACACACACACACACACACACGCACACGCACACGCACACACACACACACACACACACACACACACACACACACACACACACACACACACAGGTAATTCATCTTAAATGGAAAGTCATTTGTCAATTTGTCAATTTGTCAGAACTGGAGGAAGCAATATGTAGTCTACCATATTATTCTATAAAAAATGTAACAAGAATTGCACATGTAAAGCCACAAAAATTTCCTTCATTATAATCACATTCCACAAACACAATAAATCCCTGGCAATTCTTCCATAACCTTTTGCCCTGTTATACAATACACTGAAGCGCGCCAACATGGTTTTTAATCTAAAAAGCTCCTGGTGTTGTTTGCAGTTTGCTCATTTAAGAATAATACAGAGACTATACTCTTGGGGGTATGCAGTCTCACCCTCTATTCCTCTCTCTCTCTCTTTCTTTCTTCTGTTGTTTCTTACGCCAATTTATACTTAGTTGTATGTGGGTGTCACGCACTGAAAATAACAGATCTACAAACTCACAATGCATCACACTGCAACATGCGGTGAGCTTGTAGATCTGCTATTTTAGGTGCACGACACCCATGTGCAACCAAATATAACTCAGCCTTCAGTAGCTTTAGTTCATTAGCCAGACTGCTTTCAACATCTTGCATAGAAGACTAATGGGCCAGCATACCTTTTTATTGCACACTGCAGCTCCATGGCTGTGGAGCTCCATTTGGAGGATGTAGAATTTACTCTCTTGCTGATAGCAAGTCCATGGTAGGGGCTAATGAATGTAGAGATCCAGTTTGAGATAAATCCTCCGGTAGGTCAATAAAAATTCACTTGGTGAAAAAAAAGGGAAGACCTGCAATTAGAAACCTGCTTGTGAGGGCTGGCCTGGGGCGAGTCCAGTAAATTCTGTAGAGAGATGTATTCAATCAAGCCTGGCAGCCCATGTGTCCTGGGACTGTCAGTTGAGAATTGATAACGCCCATTAACGGCGGTCTGGTGCTGCTGATAAATGTGTGATATCTATATACTGTATGTAAGAGAGGGAAATGCATGTGACAATAATGGTCTTTTAGGCAATCTCGTATTAAAGCTTACAGATTCATTATGGTTGATAATATCTGCCTTCTTAGCAATTTCATCATTTAATTCAAATGAGCTCAGTAAGCTATGATCTGATATCAAGCTAATATGATATCAGATAATAGTGTGCCTTGCACAGGTTAAATTGTTTAAAGCATTGAGGTTACTTTCTTTTTTTTTCATGTTCCACAATAAATGCAAATGTTTTTTTCTGGCTTAGATACACAGATGCATTTAAGTCTGCACAATATTTCTGCAGATGTCAGAGCATCCCTGAAGCAATTTGGTGTTTAGTGACTTTTTTTTTTTTTTTTTTTTACTTCGGCTCAATCTCACACACACTCTTACTGTATATCATTGCCAGCGATTGAACCACGACACTTATAGCTAAGACTCCCTCGAGTAGAGGTATGATAAACTCTAAAATTGATATATTCATTTTCTCCATTTCATCCACTTCCTATCCTGTTAGAAAGGGTTCCTTACTCCTAAAACCAAATGAGATATTGTCTGTACCTCCTGCTCTTGTGCAGAAACAGTCAAGCAGAGAACAGGTGGCCGCGAGCACCACTGCCCACGTACACTGTCCTCATGCCAATCAGAACTGACATTTTCAGCACCATCCTTTTGGCTGCAATAAATTCTGCTAATGGAGTTGCATAAAGCAATATAATCAAATAAGAAATGTGTCTCCATTTCAGCTAGGAGACAGAGGACGTCACTATTAGGATATTGATAAATGTTATGTGCAGGAAACAACAACCCAATGTGGGTCATGGCTTTTGAGACAAACATTTTAATATTTAAACATCATTGGGGATGCTGGATAGGCAATTGCACTTTCAAATCAAAGTACAAAATCACATTCTCAGATAACAACCAATTATGCAGCTCATCCTAGGACTAGTGGAAGTGAAACTGTAATTCATATTGCCTCGGGAGGCGTCTAAGTTCACGTATTGTAGTTCACGTTACCAACCAGACATCCCTTGTGGTTAAGGTGCAATGCTTTTCCCATTTATTTAAGCTGTGATAAATATTTAAACTGCAAAAGTGTTGCAGAAGATGATACAAAAGTACCAACTGAATATGCATTACCTATAAATATTTTAACTCTCATCGCACCAGTAGCCTTCCATTGGCTTGTGTGTGTGTGTGTGTGTGTGTGTGTGTGTGTGTGTGTGTGTGTGTGTGTGTGTGTGTGTGTGTGTGTGTGTGTGTGTGTGTGTGTGTGTGTGTGTGTGTGTGTGTGTGTGTGCTTGCCCCGATGTTCAATTTTACTGCCCAGTATTAGGTACTCAGACATCTGCGATCAATAAAGCCAGTGAACAGCGAAGGTCAGCCTATACTTTATGCGGGATCGTGCACTTTTGCTCTGGTTCTAAAAAGCAGAATGAAAGTATAGTACATGATCTTATATTGGCTATATTTAAGACTCAAGCACTTAGAGAAATCTTCAATATCTGCCCATGATACCGCCGCTAATAGGCCTACCTCTCATGATCAGATGGAAACATCTGAGCCAATTTATTTGGTGTAACAGAAATTAACCGTGAGACCAAATTTCAATAGAAATGCATGAGTGCAATCATATGATGGGAAAACAGACTCTAGATTAGATGAACTAATTTGGTAGAAAAGGCATCTTTTCAAGTACAACCTCTGGAAGTATTTTATTCACCAGGTCGTTTAACTGAATAAATGCTGTCTCGGTCCTTTAGTAGCAATCTTTAAATGCAATGTTTACCTCCTCCATGAGAAAAGGATGAAGCCTGGCCTGTGTTTACTTTCATTTTGAGAGCATTAGAGTCCTATTCTTGAGGGCACCATGTGGCATTATGGAACAAACAATGAGAATACCATCCAAGTTGGTGATCTGCCATCTGCCATCTTCTCCAAAGAAACACATTCTGCAAAAACACACCCATATGTTTGATTATATAGGGTTTTCAAACATTCTTCTAAAAAAGCTCAGCGAAAAAAGATCTATCCCTCTATACCGCTTGATAGTGTGTTGTCTGCAAAGTGCAGACAATTGTATAGATTATCAATAGTCTTGTCCTAATGATTGTTTTCACTTTCCAGTTGTCAATTTCTCTTTGCATATATTAAAAGCTGCGGTTAACATATGATCAGCACTGAGTGGTTTGCAAGCAGATGTTGACTTCTTGAATGCTGGTTCAAGTTCGCCAACAGACAACCAACATATAGGCCTATAAGTAGCAACACAACACAATAACACGCTCAGCAGCAGCTATTATACAATCATACAAGGCTCCCAAAAATAGCTTGAACCAAATGGATACTCTGCATTTATCTAAATATGATGTCTTGAGTATGAGTTTCTTTGTGGACAAAATGATGCAGGAATAATGTGGAAAAAGCAGGCTTTTCTCATTAAGGTCACCAAGGTCTGTGGCAGACCTCCGATTCCATGAATGATGATTAGCTAGTTAAGAGCTAGCACATCTGTTTCCCAACGCCTCTGTGACTAGCATAGCAGTTGTGGTGTGGAAATCATGAATTATTCACTGTTTTTAATTAACATAAAGTGTGCCGTATGTATTGGTCGACTCAACATGCTGACTTTTGATTGCACATGAAACAGAAAATACATACAGAAGATACAACTTTGCTGGTACACTGCAGAGAAGCTTTAATGGACATTGGGATGTTAGTTTCTCGCAATTCTCTGCAAGTAGTAGTGATTGAAAAACTAATTTTCATTTTAAGAGAATACTTTGACATTTACAGCATTAACCATAAATGCACATTGAGTACTCCAGTTCAGCCTTCACTTTGAACAATATAGAGTGCATAGGCTATTAGGCAGAGAAAGCTGGATGATGAGATTTCAAACCAACAATTCCAGCTGTCTGGTATGGGAATATCTTGTAATTAAAAGTGAATGAAAGCTTTTAATTTAAAATAACTATAAATATAAAGAGCACATTAAAGCAATTCCAGCTGATGCAGACACACCTTCACTGGAGTGTCACACTGGTCAACTATCACTTTGAATTTGCTTCTCCAGCACAAAGATTTACTGAATTTGCTTTTCAGTGGTTGTTTTCGGCATCACTGTGGAGCAAAAGATGTCAAGACTCACACAAACGCATACATATGCAGCAAGAAAGTATATATGGACTCAGATTCTGTGTGCATGCAGATATGAGCACACACACACACACACACACACACACACACACACACACACACACACACACACACACACACACACACACACACACACACACACACACACACACACACACACACACACACACACACACACACACACACACACACACACACACACACACACACATAATTGGTTGTTATCTGAGAATGTGATTTTGTACTTTGATTTGAAAGTGCAATTGCCTATCCAGTATCCCCAATGATGTTTAAATATTAAAATGTTTGTCTCAAAAGCCATGACCCACATTGGGTTGTTGTTTCCTGCACATAACATTTATCAATATCCTAATAGTGACGTCCTCTGTCTCCTAGCTGAAATGGAGACACATTTCTTATTTGATTATATTGCTTTATGCAACTCCATTCACACACACACACACACACACACACACACACACACACACACACACACACACACACACACACACACACACACACACACACACACACACACACACACACACACACACACACACACACAGTCAGACAGAACGTATAGAGAACACACATGTATTCAGAAACCGGTTGTGTATTAAGAACATTTAACATTTTGAACTTTGTAATTTCTCCCTTGGGCACTGCAAGTCTTGTGAGACGCTTGTAATACGTTAAGTGGTGATGATGTAACCATCTGTATTACGCTGCAACAGTGAAATTACACACACAATGTGCACAACTCACACATTCACACCCTATAGGTCTTGAGAGACGAAATCAAGACCACTAGCTTTGATTGCTCTCATCGGTCAAGGTTTACTCCCAATCCATCTCCATTTACTGCCAATTGTAATGTTGACATCTCTCTTGGGCAGCAGATATGAAATAATCAATAGTTCCTGGATGCTTTGCGTGGGGGGTTTCATAGTCAAAGAGTAAAGTATTTATGCGATACGCTTTCATCATTGGAGAAACAACCCACAGTAGATCCACCTGTCCTCCTTGCATAGTCACTATTGTTATAATTTAGCTATTGAAAAATAGCAGATCTACAAGCTCATAGCGCGCCACCGAGTGGCGCGCTACGAGCTTGTAGGTCTGCTATTTTTGAAAAATCGTGAAAATAAAATTAAAAAATATATATATATATATTTTTTGAAAATAATTTGGGGACCCCCTAAAATAATTTGGCGACCCCCCGAGGGGTCGCGACCCACGGGTTGAGAACCCCTGGCATAGTGATGTGATATGCAGCCAGTGATACTGTATTCTCAAAGGATTTGATCTGCAGGAAGGGGCCGTACTTTGGACAGGATTGACTCCTTTCGTCCCTCCTCCTTTTCTCATTCCGTCGCTCTCATTTTACGGCTCTGGCACTTCAAGATAGACTTGGTCAAATCAAATATTGCAAGGTAAAGGTAACACCTGGGTACTTCAATTAGTCTGCCTGCATGGAAGGGAGATATTGGAGATTTGACAAAGAGAATGGATGCAGGGAAAGAGCTCTGACAGAATGTGTCAACACCCTCGGCTTCAATACAAAGAAACTAATAATTGGATGAACCATTACAAGCAAGCAATGGCTCATTGTAGAGCTAGGGTTAATATTAACAGTCCCCAAAATAGCCACTGAACTGACAAAGAGTACAATGTGTCACTGCTGTCAAAACTCTCAGACAAAAACAAGGCATTGATAATATTGCTGCTTGTTTGGCTTTATTAAAGATCCAGCCGATTACTTTATATTAGCCTATGTTGTAATATTCAGATTTCACATGGAAACTGAAATGATCACATTTTGCATTTCAGAGATAAAACCTAGTGTCATTATTACCCCCTTTCAAATTCCTGTAATGATTACTGAAGAAGGTTGAAACTAAAATATTTTAATAATCTGGATGTAGTATGTATACAGTGTTCCTTGCATGCAGGTTGAAAATAATAATGTCAGCTGAAAGACACAAACAACAAAAGATCAAATGGTATGGTAGGTCTAGATCTATTATAGTGAAATGAGATAATGCAATTCTTCAGGATACCACATTTTGCTCTCTGTTCTTTTAGAGAAAATGACAGCAAGAAAGGCCTTTTCTTTGCACATTCAAACTGATGTTCTTAGGAGATATCTTCAGGGACATTAGTCCCTGAGTAGGGCACAGAATCATTTGCAGTGAAAAGTCACATTATGCAAGGAAGCACCATCTAGTGGTAATATTTTAAATGAGTTGTCCTATATGTGAATATATTACATAATGAAAACAAAAACATATTTACAGTAGCTCATCACCTGGAAAAAACAATTAAAACAAATTCAAAAACTCAGTCAGACTCAGTCACAGATCAGGGTGTGGGTGTGCTGCAGATAAGGCAGGGATTGAGAGTAATATTTACTTGCAAACCTTATTTAAATAAATCACACTCATGTGAAGTGAGGGGCGCTCTCATCATCATATATCACATTGCATGTTCAGCCAATCAAATCATCACAAAAGCCATTCCGGCCAATCACTTTTGGCATCTTTACTTTTCTGCCCTCACATTTATCTTTAATATGTACTTTGCTCAGCCAATCAAATCATCGCTATTGTATGGGGTGATCAGCCAATCACAAGCCAATGTTTGTGTTCACACAGATCCACAAAGCTGGGCATAGGAGGGGCTAGCGCTGTCAAACCTTGAGTAGCCTATATGCAAGAGCAGGCAATCAAGCGATGTCACTAGGGGGCACAGTTATACCACAGGAGAAGAGGCTCTCGTGGAAAACAATGATTATATGCTTCCATTACCATGGCAACCCTATATTGTATCTATACTCTCTCCTTGTGCCAATAGGAGATCCTCTATTGTAGCTATAGGACTGGGCAGAGGTCAAAATAAAAACCTTGACTTGCACTGTTCATGTGACAGAAGAAATTGCAAGAAAGTATTTGTCTCCACACTTCAATTGAGTTTTCCATTTGGATTAAACAGACATTTTCCATACCACCATCTTCTTCTATCAACAAGGTATTTGTCACCTGACCCCATCTATTGCTTGCAAGTGCAACCCTGAAGTGTTTCATTCCACACACAAAAACATAACCCAAGGTCAAGTTTACAGGTCACTGCAGAGCAGAGCTATGGCGTAAGGGTGACAATGAGCTTTCTCCTAGTAGAGTTCCAACCTGTCTCAGAGTGAGTTTTTTGGTCCATTGTTCACTGCTGGTTCTTGAGATGCTGCTGCTAGTGTTTACCATGTGTATCCAGCCTACTATTAAAATAATTGCCAATTATTTTTCTTAGAATCTAATGTGAGTCCTGTGAACAAGCAAGGCAGTACAATTTGAGTGTGAAAAGCATTGTGTTTATAATACTAACTGTTACTGTGTGTTGACTGAGTAGCATTACTTCTGTATAGAATTTACTTATTAGCCATGTGTCCTTGGTATGTTAACACTGTAGTGGCAAGTGCTATATAAAATCACACATCTGGGGGTTTTCAGACAGAAATGGTGCAATGAAGTTCTTGAAAGACCATGAATGTTTATATACAGCAGTGAGAGAACAGTGTCATATACTGTACAGTAGGAGGGACTTCAGTATAACTCCAAATTAATACAGGTATAAGCACTTGAATCTAGACATTGTCAGTTACTCTTCATAACAGACATTATGCAGTACATCCCCACTGTGCAGTATGTTAATGTGGTGGTTTTTAAAATGTAATTTAATTTCACTATATAAATGGGGGGGGGGGGGGGGGTCCCACAGATTACAACTGGAAGGCTTTCAGGCATTAGCTCCTTGAACTTCTACTTCTGCACTGTTGTGAATATTATATCCTCATGCTCATCACCACACCTTCTCTGTCTTCATCAGTGGATCAGGGTGGTCTGCTGCTTTCCAACAAGTAGGCTACAAAGTCTGGTGGGTGGGGATTGGGGTCAAAGACCCTGATTGAAATTATCATTGATCACAGACTTGTTAAGTGCCTTGCAGAGTCGAACGTAATCGACCGCAGTAGAAGCAGTAGTTTGTACAATGATCCAAAATCTGTCGTAGCTGCCATCTAGTGGACGAGTAGATGCTTGCACATTAATAGTGATTATAGACCGATGCAAGCCTACACTAGCGACGGAAGGACTATATAAGATTATAAGGATTAAAATAAACTTGCGTTTTTTTGTGTGCGTTTGACTCCCCCACGCAAGGCACAAAACAGACTCTGTCCAGGCCTTTACTCTTCTGAGGCATCCATACTCACCTTCACCTATATGATAGGTGGATCATGCAGACCTTTGCAGGGACAGGTGTAACAGCCCAAAATATACCCCATGGCTAGCCTGCATGCTTTATACCCCGAGCCGGGGTATATTCCAGACGTCCAGTTTTCCATTTACCTTATTCATGAAAAACACAAGGGGGGATTCAGTACTAGAGTAACTCTAAATCCAGTACACTATTCATTATGGTTACCTTATTAAAAATCACACCCGTGAAATGAGGGGCGCTCTTGTCATCATACATCAATTTATGTTAGTGTACATTTGACATTGCTACAAGGTACATAAGGTACGGAGTAGAGTCGCTGCTTCTTCGCCTGGAAAGGAGCTAGCTCGGGCATCTGGTTAGGATGCCTCTCGGGCGTCTCACTAGGGAGGTCCTTGAGGCACGTCCCACTGGGAGGAGACAACGGGGCAGACCAATGCGCAGTTGGAGGAAACACATCGACTCACTGGCATTGGAATGTCTCGGGATCCCCCAGGAGGAAGTCACTAATGTTGCTCTGGAGATCGGGGAGTCTGGAACACTCTGGTGGAGCTGTTGCCCCCGCGACCTGACTACGGATAAGCGGTTGAAGATGGATGAATGGATGGACATAAGGTACATAAGGTGGTCTCACACACACACACACACACACACACACATTGAGGTGCCCAGGTGTCCGCATCCAAAATTGGCTATTTTGTCCAAAATATATAAACATATTCGACAATAAGGTTGTTTCAATTGCAACAATATAGGCTAGATAAATGTAAGTCTAGCCTACAACTGATGTAGCCTACCGTCACATCGTGTGTGTCATGAATGCAAATTGCAAAGGGAAGGAAACAATAATGAGGATTTTACGCACAGAAGAGTATAGGCTAGGACCGAAATCAATCAATCAATCAATCAATGTAGAGCTACATTGCTACAATCAATGTAGACAAATGTATATCATTTAAATGATGAATCTGTCATAGATGAATGAACACGGTCCCACTGACTATTTAGAATCGTCTTCGAGTTCAAAGTCGTCGCACTTGGATTGACCTCTGTTGACAGCTTATAAATACAGGGACGAACCCTCTCTCGAGACTTGACTTGCCATAGTTGTTAACGTGCAGTATTTGCTGTCAGTCAAAATAGTTTCAGGCATTTCTGCAGAGGCGCCGGGAGAACCGAGACACATGCCAGCATATTTAGTCACTGTGACTGTATAGCCTACAACTAGACTACAACTTTATCAATGTGCCATAGGGCCTTAATATATGCTCAATTTATGACGCATCACAAATCAATAGTTTGGTCTGTGCAATAGGCCAACTTCAATTCAAGTTCCACACGGCGAACATCGAGAGAAAGGATAGCCTAACTTTTGATGAGACTTTTTTATGCCAACGGCTCTACGGTAAGAGACATTTAAAAAAATATATAAACAAATTGAATTGTTGTTGTATTTTTAAAAGCAGACAATAGGCCAGAAAAGCAAAAAAACAATAGTCTACCATATTCCAAATAGGGCCAGGCTATGCGAGATGTTGGGAGCTCTAGAAACTTAAATCCAGCAGCGCAGTCGGAAGGTGCTTTTCATCGCAGGTTTGGGGCAATTATGCAAAACAAGTCAGTAGGAATGCATTGGGCGTTTAAGTTAAATACGGGGGGGGGGGGGGGGGGGGGGGGGAGACATATTTTGACAGCAGAAACTGCCTGTCATATAATGTCCTTGGGTTATGTCCCTATTCCAAAGCCCCCCCAGGTATACATTATATATTTAAACTATTTTCAGCAATGGTACACTTATTTTTTCAGTGGGTAGATCTTGTTGAGCTGGTCATTTTGAAAGTAGATCTCACGTCATAAATGTGTGGGCACCCCTGGTGTAGGCCTATATATTTGTACGTCTCTAAATGTTATGATGAATTGAACATCATGACCCTATTGTAAACAAATATGCGTTATGGTGTAGCACAGTTAACCGTTTTGCATTAGGCTGTGCTTAGTTGAAATGTACTGTAATTCTCCAATCTGTATACTTCAATCAATCAATCAATCAATCAATCAATCAATCCTAAAAGGTTGTCGTTTTCAATTTCAACACAGTCACACCCATTGAGTCGTTTGGCACCTATACTCTATTTACATCACCCAAATAAAATATGGACTCAACTCAGTGATATCATCTTCCAACATTATTTAATAGGACTGTTAAATTCATTATAGTAATTTTAATTCGACTTGTATTAGGTGTATGTATTTCATCCTAGATAAGCTAATATAATTGAATTCCTATGACATTTGTTTCTTATCTTCAGTATTGGTAATAGCTATACCAAATACTAGGCATCATCCATATGGGACGTCAGTCCCTTCGCCCATATTGGGGCTATGGGGCCCCTTTAACAACTCGCCCCGGGCGTACAGCCGGCGGAACTGCTGGTATTAATTCCTAAAGTAACCTAAGTAAAATTTGCTTAAACGGTTAAACCTAACCTTATTCCTAACCTTAACCTCAGTAAAACTATGACTGACATGTTGATCTGACCTCATCAAACCCTGTACACTCAAGACACGCTCCATATATGGCCAGTACAGAATTCATTCCATGTTGATCTGACCCCCATGCATGCCAAAGCGCCAGCACTCGCCCAGCAGTCTGCCGTCACCCAGTGATTCTCTGGCAAATACATGGACATTATATTTGAACATATTATGGACAAACCTGCACCTTGACATGAACACAGAGAATACACATAGGCTATTTATCGATAGACCAAGTATAGCAATATGGAATGGAAAAGTAATTAAACCCTCTTTTTTATTTAAAAATTGCTAAATACAAAGCACAAGTGCTTAGTATTGATACAATTGATTATTTGCATTGCAAAATGATTCGATACTGATTATTTGCATTTCAAAACGATACGATCCAAAAACAAACGATACGATAGGTTGAGTTTCCATTTTGATATAGGCCTACTTCGATTCTTGAAATTAAAATCCCTAGGGGCTAACCTTCCCCCACATATAAATGCCACTATAGTATAGGTCTATATCAATATCAATGCTATACCGTTAAATTAATTTACTTAAATTTAATAAGTCTTTGAAAGGTCCACTATAAACTTGAACAAGGCTATAGGTGAAACCTAGATATGGCTGGACAATGAAAAATAGTTGGGAATTTACTTGAGGGATTGTTGTTATAGGCCTAAATGTAAATTCCTGGATAATATATTAAATATTCATCTGCAATTTTATACACATGTATACACACTAGAATTTCGCGGGCCTTCGGCCCGCTCATCCCAGAGTTGCGTTGCCCCGCGTTGCGATACAGAAGTCCCCAGATACAGAAGTCCACAGTGACACGCGTTGTATGTAGCTGTTTTGTGCTGCTGCGCTTGCGCGCGCGCGCGTGTAGTGTTGTTGTTCTTATCCATATATGCGCCTCGGTTCGTCCTGATTGTACGACGTCAGGTGTCGACACGGTCGTGTTTGCATTATTGTAACTGTGTATGTAATCGCGGTGCTCTCCGTCCAAGTTAGAATCAGTGTAGAACCTGTGTTGTTGTTGTTCTTCTTCTACGTTTGGTTTCCGGCAGGCTGTACACTGTGTGTGTGTGCACGCGTGTGTGTGTGTGTGTACTGTGTAACTTCCGGTAGTGTTTCCGGAAGTGTGAAAGGTATCACGAAAAACACGTGGGTCACGTCAGTGGCGGCTGGTGACTTTTGTCCTAGAGAGGGCGCTATGAAAATATCAAGAAAACATGCACTATAGGTATCATCACATTCAATGGAAGGCTTTTAAAAATACAAAATAAACATGGCATTGCCAAACATGGCTAATTTCACTGCATTTTCCATGTAGATTGAGGCTACATTTTTTTTTTGTCATTGTCTTGTTGTTCCATTATGAAAATTAATTATTATCTTTACCTGGCTCCATGTGGCTCATCATTCATGTTTTTCTAGCGTCTGTGTTGACTGTGTGTTAAACTATATGTCAAACTGTGTTGTGATGTTTATGCTGCCCCCAAGTGGTTTGTGGTGTGAATAACATTGATCGCACACATTTTTCGACCCAGTGGCTTTCTATCGTTTGTATTGAAGTCTGAATCATAGCCACGTTGACAACGTTTGTAATAAACCAACCCGTTTGTAAATCCGTCAAGATTTGAGCGAGTTATGACTGTTTCTGTTTGAGCTGCCATTGAACATACTGTACTGTAGGCCCGAAGTAAGATGGCTGGCGGGTGAACGACGTCAGAAACTCCGCCTTGAGCCATCTAGTGTTTGTATATATCTATGCTCCAGATGAACGCGCAGCAACATGTGACACTCAGTAACCAATCAGAAACGTCACACAACGTAAACAACATGTGACATTTCATGGCAGCAGAATACAACGTGGCAGCATAATACAACTTGTAATCACTGCCTTTGGTTAGTGGTTCCTTATATTATATAATATTGACGTTTCTGGATTGCTAATTTTAAATAAATTACAGGCTGCAGATGTCATTTCTCCGTCATTCTTATTCACGTTTTATTCAGGGGTTGTGCATGGTGGTGCGGCGCACCAGCGCCCCCTATGGACCGGCCGCCACTGGGTCACGTGGTGGGGTTGTGAGCCATTGGGAAGGGGTGATGTAGTGTTGCCAGGTCCACGTATTGTAAGCGAGTGGTAGTGTGTGTAAGTATAGGCTGTAGGCTGTAGGAAGTCAGGGTTTGCGGTGTTGTTTACATAGTGGCATCAATGTTGGCGGTGCAGCCAATGAAAAGAGGGGAATCACGGGATGCAGTGTTGCCAGGTCCGCGAATTGTAAGCGAGTTGTAAGTAGCGTGTTGAATGGCATTTTTTCTGGGCTTGTTTTAATAGACCTGGCAACATGTGAGTGTGTGCGTGCGGGGGTGTGGGTGCTTGGGGAGATATAGTTTGTTGTGAAGAGATACAATGCCGGCGTGGGTGTGGAAGGGAGGCAACGTTGGTGTCAGTGCAATGAGTGATGTTCCGCGGTTGGTGTTGAGGGGCGGCGTTCGGCGCGATATGAGGAGATAGCGGCCGAACGACGCGGAGGGTAAGTGTGTGACGTGACTGCCGTGTGAGTGTAGTGTGTTGCAGTGTGTCAGTGACGTGTCAGTGATGTATGCAGTGTGTGACTTTGGGTCCCTTTTCCTGGGTTGGGTACAACTTCTCACTTGTATATATAGATGACATGACTAAACTAATCTAAATCTACACAGGTGTTTGGATTGCCTTTGTTCATGGGACAACTGGACAGTCAACCAGTGATGTAACGTCTTCATCATGAGAGTGGTGAGTGACTGACTCAAATGCTTTTTCCTTGGAGACTATAGTACCAGTACATTGCTGAACTAGAAAAGTGTGGTTGCCGTAATTGACTAGAAAAGTGTGGTTGCCGTAATTGCTTATATAGGCCCCTCCCACTAATCTTGCCAGCCAATTACAATGTCTTGATCACATGACTATGGAGAGCATGTGTACCGATTTGCGTGAAATTTGGATAAAATCTGAAGGAGTAATATTAGAAAATGTGTTTTACATATGTCGGCCTCCTGGTGGCGCTATAAAGAGCAGATGTGAAAAATTCCAGGCAAAGGTTTTTCCTTGGCCTCTAGGGAGTTGGCATACAAAGTTATCCACAGATCCGTGCAGTTAGAGGTAAAAACACTTTTCTGCCAGTTATAGCGCCACCATGAGGCTGAGTTGAAAATGTTCATGTGGCATTTCTTCCTCGGCCTAGTGGGAATGTGCGTGCACAATTTCACGGAAATCACACGATGTGTTCATGATTTGCAGCATTTTGTTTGAAACTGAGCACTCCTGCTTGATTTGGAAGCCAATCTTAGCCAATCAGGATGGAGTCTGAGAAATCTGAAAGACTCGTTTTGTTGAATGGCTCTAGAGAGACTGTGTACCAATTTGCGTGATGTTTGGACAAAATCTGTAGGTGTACTGTCCAAAAACTTGTTTTGCACAAAGCGGCCTCCTGGTGGCGCTATAACAGGCCGTTCTGGAAATTTTGGGTTCTGGTTCATCGTTGGCATCCAGGGAGTGTGTGTGCAAAATTTGGCATCGACCGGGTTAACGGTGCCGGAGATTAGCTGATCACAGACGGACGGACGGACGGACGGACGGACACACGGACGGACGGAGTGCAAAACATACTCTCTCCCCATGCCTTCGGCCTGGTGGAGACAAAAACACTTGAATGTGAGTTTTTGCATTTTCCCATTCATGTCAATGGGGAAATGTAATGCATAATTATATAATGAATAAATTAATATCAATTCAATTATACAACATTTCTCTTAGAAAAATACGAGCACACGATTCCTGATGAAGCCGGTCGATTTGACATATGGCTCAAAGTAAAATAAAGTGTTACATGTTCTAACTAACATTATTGCCAGCATAGGCATGGGGAGTGTCATTCCCACATTACCCTAATGGCTAAGTAGCCTACCATCACAGTAGATCAGGGGTGCCCACGCTTTTTTGATTTGAGAGCTACTTTAAAAATGACCAGCTCAACAAGATCTACCCACCGAATACCATTGCTGAAAATAGTCATGGAATAGGTAGCGTTTTTTGTATTTAATTTGTAATGCTACCGACGTTTGTGCACAGCAACGCTCTTGATTGTGCATTGTGGGTTTGATGGGGTGCATACTTAGTTTAGACTAGTCATTGGTTAGACATGGGTTAAAAATAATTTTAATTCAAGTGGCAGATGCAAAAAATATATATTTTTAAAATATTCTTTAGGGGAATGTCATGCAATCTACCTGCACAGCCTTTGTGATCTAGATCGCGATCTACCTATTTGGGCACCCCTGCAGTAGATGAATGAAAGGGTTACTGTACTTAATGCTCATGCGAGAGGTGTCAATAAGCATTTGGGAATGATAAAATATGTGAATGCCCTCTCTCTCTCTCTCTCTGCCACTCAGAGTGGGAGGGAATGGGCTGTTGCTGGTTGGTTGAGTAGCCCAGAGCAATTGGCTGTGGTTGGTTCTTTATTCTATCTAGCCTCTGCAGTGTTAATACAGAGAAAGGGGTTGAACCTCTTTCATTGTACAACTCAGCTTGACTGAGATGTAGTAGCTGGTGAATCCAGGGATATTCACTCCCCGTTGTGATGTTTCAGCCAAATGCTCATTAAGCATTCATCGACAGCACCACAACTTCCTGCATGGAATAGAACAGGATTTGTCCTTTCTCCCAAATGTTGTGTACATTTTGGTGTGCTTCCTGAAAGCACATCAGATCAGATTCCCGATCAGTCTGGAAATAATATACAGCAGAGATCTAGAGACTCAAGTGTGAATGTGAGCATGCAACATTGCAACAATCATGTCGTGATTACAATTTACAATTTAGGCATTTAGCAGACGCTCTTAGCGCTCCAGAATGATTTACAGTAAGCAATAACAAAACATTGTAATACATCATAAAAAGTCATCATGAATGATGAATCATACGTAAGATAAGAACAGTGGAATATCTAGATAATGAAACTATGCATATACTATATAGTGCTATGTCTACATACCATGCTATCTAAGTTACATAAATTGAGCCTTTGCATACGCCTGTAGGGACGTCAGGGCTAGGGCAAGTGCTACGGCAAGTGCTACGAGGTGGGCTTTCAGACTTCACCGGAACATTGGGAGTGAGTCTGCAGTTCTGATTGCAATGGGAAGTGCATAAGTGCATTCAATAGTTTTGGAGCCAGAAGGGAGAAGAGTTTGGGACATGTGGAGCATTGCCCCTGTGTTTTTAGTGAAGGTACTTCCAGCTTCCCTGTGTTGGCTGATCTGAGTAGGGTTCGATCAGACTTGCCAGATATGGGGGTGCCATACAGTACCTTTGGTTGCTTTGAATGCCAGCATCAGAGTTTTTGGCAGCGACCGGGAGCCAATGGAGGGAGCGGAGAAGGGGGAGAGAAGGGGGAAACATGTGAGAAGACCAAGCGAGCTGCAGCATTTTGGATCAATTGGAGAGGCTTAAGTGTGCATGCCGGTAGGCCAGTAAGGAGGGAGTTACAATAGTCAAGTTTTGACATGACTGACATTGTCTGGATAAGGAGCTGGGCTGACTCCTGGGTGAGGAAGGGTTGAATTCGTCAAATGTTATAGAAGAGTGTAAACCTACAGGATTGTGTGGGGTGGGAAATTTGGTATAGTCTTTTTTATTGGCCTAAAATATTGTCTATATACAAACATTCATGAATCCACTTGCTGACCGGCTGTCAGTATTGAGCACTTTTTTTATAGGGGTTTCTTGTGACCCTACCATTAACATCCAATATAAGGCAAAAATGTCAAACTTTCCTTATATGCTTTAAGTAGCATGTAAGTAGTTGATGTCAAACTAGGGGGGTTTCATGATTCTAAATCCATTCCAAACATTAGTTCTGCACAAAAAACACTCCTTGGGCTAAAAATGGCCATAGCCGTCATGACAAATGTGATGGGATCAGCACAAATGTGATGAGGTCAGCACATTTTGGGCACATTTGGGCAAGGCTATGGCTGTTTTTAGCCCAAGGAGTGTTTTTGTGCAAAACTAATACTTGGAATGGATTCAGAATCATGAAAACCCCCTAGTTTGACATGGACTTAGCTGGGAAGAAGAGAAGCTCAGTCTTGTCTCATGGGTGATAAGTTGGCAAGGACCAGTTTATGATTTAGACTTGAAAATGTTGGACCAGCAGACTGACCGACAGACCGACTGAGTGGCTAGTGTAGCAGAGTGGCTCAGAGCCTCAGCCTGATGGCCTCAAAAGTCAAATATCTATAGGGATATCCCTTTGGTCTAGTGGTTAAGATAATATACTTTCACGTGGGAGACCCGGTTTTGAATCCCGGGCGTTACAATGGTGCCGTGACCCGGATCGGGCTTCCCTGTGGGAGGAGGTCAAAATGGGGGTGAGTGTAGCAGAGTGGCTCAGACATAGATATTAAAACAAGAATTGATGAACATCAATTAATTACCAGCTGCGTTGTTATTATATCTGCAGATATAGCAGATGTGCTGATGGAAATATCTGTGTCTATCTGTCCATCTGTCTATCTGTCAGGATCTGTCCAGGTGACTGCTGTACAACGTGTTGCGTGCTGAAAGTATAGCTGATCTGCAAGCTCAGAACGTCGCTTCCGCAATACGTTGTGAGCTTGTAGATCGGCTATTTTCAGCATGTGGAAATATGCAGGCACACACACACACACACACACACACACACACACACACACACACACACACACACACACACACACACACACACACACACACACACACACACACACACACACACACACACACACACACACACGTGTCTGCTTCGCATTACTTTACCTGGGTTAGCTTGCGTGTTGTACTTGAAACTTGACATAAGAATCCCTTGGATTATAACATTGGCGTGCGACGTATTAAAAACTAGTGGGTTGTTGTTGCAACTTTCTGGCTGCAATGCAATACTATCCCATTGCAATACTATCCCATAGGGTAACTACGGCAGCCAATGAATTGATAAGTTGCCACAATACCAACCTATAGAAAGTAGACCAGCCTGCTTCACAGCTGGTAAAAATATACATGTAGATGCCTCATTGGCCACTGCAGTTCATTGGAGAGACCTGTCTCCAACGGGAGGAGGAAGTCAAGTGGAATCTTGAAGGCAAGTGCTGCTGGGAAAGAGGGAGTCGCGCCTCTGATTGGCCTACCGAACGTCCCAACGTCCCCTTCCGTCCGTCCGCTATGCTTCACAAGGAATCTCGGGAAAGCTTGCCAATGCAATCACGCATCGCCATTGCCTCCCGTTGAGATGCAGACGCCCCAGAGCCGGAACAGGCGTCTACCTCTACATGTCCATTGGCTCAGAGCCTCAGCCTGATGGCCTCGAAAGTCTAATATCATCCCCCGGACCATAGGGATATCCCTTTGGTCTAGTGTAAGATAATGGACTTTCACACGTGTTCGAATTCCAGGCATTACACTTATACTAGCTCTGTGGTCACAGCTAAAAATGGACTGTCACTTATAGCTAAATTAGCACTTTTACTGTATATGAATGAATGCATTAACTCAGGGGTCTGCAACCTTTTTTACATGAAGTGCCATGTTTTCATTTTCTTGATAATCAGTGTGCCGTATCAACATAAAGTTGAATTATGTCACCACATCAAAATGTAATATTTCCATCTGATTTTGATTGTCCATAGGCTGTACATAACTTTCACACAGACTCAGAGCCCAGAGTTTGAGTGAATGTAGAATTATGTGCAGGGTGTAATTTATATGCGAGTGGACTTCATTTCACAGACTAAACTTTTTTGAATACTTCTTAATATTAAAATAAAAGATCTCTCTCACACACTTATGCCAGTGTGCCAGTGACCACCCTCCCCTGTGCCAATGTTGGCACCCGTGCCTGAGGTTGCCTACCCCTGATGATTAACTTACACTTACACCATTGCACCACTTACCCATTTCATCTCATTTCATTTCATGAGCAGTGAGCACACACAACTCCACCCCCAAATACTAACACAACACATCCACATGCGCAAACACATTAACTGTAACACACAACATTTTTCTCTTATTTTCCCTCCCTTGCTGCTCATTTAGATGAGAGCACTCTCTTCACATGTGAATTTAACTTTTCACACCCACTGTTCAATGGCATTTTTGTTTTGTACAGGTTTATTCCAGATACACTGAAGGCCAGATGGTGAGTGGTTTGTCTGCGTACAGCTCTTATGAAAATGGCCCTAAACCCATTAGTGGTGACGTTGAAATGTCATAATGCCATTGCTTTGACACCGGTGGCGTACACCGGTGGCGTACACCGGTGGCGTGGGATGCACTTTCCAAGGACAACTATTCAGATGAGAGACTAAATACATATCGTTTCTGTCCGGAGGAAACCTCATAACTCCAAAATGTTCATTTTTCAGGAAATTAAAAATATAAATTTTTAAAGGAGCATTCAGTGATTTGGGTGATTTGGAAAGCCACCCGGTCCGCCCCGGTAACAAAATGTGCACATGCACGCTCTACAGTGGGGGGAAGTGCAACAGGCCAACAGCATGTGCACCAAGGCTCGATCATGATTGGAGGAAGGCCCCTCTCATCCTGATTGAATGAAGGCTTTGCCACCCGTCACCAAAACTGAAACTAGGGTTTTTTACCCCAGGGGCTCACTGAGGACAGGGAGGAACTCCTTATATGGTCAGCACACTCTATAGTAGGGAGGATTATCCAGGAAAAAAAGTGATATTTGAATTAAGTCAAATCACTGAATATACCTTTAAGGAAATTAAGAAAACCTTATATTTTTTAAACAATGCAATACTACCTCATAAAGGTTGGTGTTGTGACTTTAGATTTGTCTGAGTTTCCCAAAGGAAATATGCATAGTGAGGGCGTGTGGTTCTTCTCAGCAACACCCCCTTTCACTGTGAACATAGATATTCCGTGCATAGATGTGCCACGCAATGGTAGGCCTGAGGCCTGGTATAGAAGGCCTCAGGCCTACCATACCGGCCTGACCGGTCAATAAAAGAATGCTGAATTAACTAGCTTGTATTGGTAACTTTGACTGCACAATAGCCTCCCATTTAACCTCCTTGTGTAGGCCCATATATATTAACCCACAATCGAATGTTATTCCATTTAATTCACTTGCACAATGGGACAGTAGTGTTTTTATATAGGCCTACATTTACCTTGCCGACATCACTTCACTCTTAAATTGTTGGTTTTACTACTGCCACATGTCGACAGGTGTGGACAGGTGTGTGTAGGCTAAAGAGGCTTTAGGGAAACAGGTTTGCTTCTAAATGTATTCATGCAGGAGGCCTTACGTGTGCAATGAGGACATGTATAGCTGTGCTCTAGTCTAGGTTGTCTATTTCTATGTTGTTGTGTTTGACAGTGTTTCCCAAAAAAGGACATAGTGTCTGATTGGCTGCCATGCAGCCAATTAGGCCGCACACAGGCTTCTGTGTGCGGCCTAGAGGGGTGTGTTCAAGCTACGTGCAACACAACATTTCTTTGGCCATTGGCCCGGTTTCCCAAAGGACACCTCTTTCACCATGGTGTAAGAGGTATGGTGTTGCACATGCTCAGTTGCCCTCTAGGCCGCACATGAAGCCTGTGAACATAGACATTCCGTGCATAGATGTGCCACGCAATGGTAGGCCTCAGGCCGTATGGTAGGCCTCAGGCCGTATGGTAGGCCTCAGGTCTACCATTCTGAAAATTAATTTAATAATATTTGGACTGCTGGACAGCTGACAGTAGGCTCTCTTCACTCTTAAAAAAATGTAATTCAATTTAATTTCTTTGATGCTGAAGTAGGCCTTAATTTCAACGTTTTTATATTTAAATGAGATGAAGAAAGTCACCACTCGCACCACACATTTCTCTGCGAATGGTTTTAATACTGCCACATGTCAACAGGTGTGTGTAGGCTAAAGAGGCTTTAGGGAAACAGGTCTGTGTATTCATGCAGGAGGCCTTACGTGCGCAATGACGACAGGTATGGCTGTGCTCTAGTCTAGGTTGTGTATTTCTATGTTGTTGTGTTTGACAGTGTTTCCCAAAAAAGGACATAGTGTTTGATTGGCTGCCATGCAGCCAATTAGGCCGCACACAGGCTTCATGTACGGCCTAGAGGGCAACTGAGCATGTGCAACATCATACCTCTTACACCATGGTGTAAGAGGTGTCCTTTGGGAAACCGGGCCATTGTCAATTACTTGCATGAGAAGGAGAGAGGTGGTGGAGTTAGTAGATTTATCAGACAGTTTGAGGGTCCAATGGAGTTAAAAGGTTTTGAAACAATTCCGCAATCATCAAAGTAGTGTATTAAACATGCCATCGTCCATGATTTTTAGTTACCACATGCATATTCTGTCTCCATCCATCACTCTTCCAGAGAGTTACCCCTGTAATTGTCTAATTAGAGCTTGGTGTAAAGCTTTTGCTGCACTCACCATGAAATGCTTGGCAAATTAAGCCATAATCAGGTGTATGTGCATTTCAGCAAGTTACATTTAAGACCCCTTTTCAATGCTTATTGGAATTATAATCCACACCACTTGCAAAGTCATTAGAATGCGGACACAGGCCTGAAATGTACTTCAATGGGTATGTTTCAACACAATTTAAATGATGGTGGAGCCATGCTCCATTCTCCATGCTGAATCCCCCAGAGGTGAGAAATGTGCTATATAAAAATAAAAGTGAATGAAAAAATACCCTTGGAAAAAAAGTAAAAGAAAATCTCCTCTAGTAATCATTAGACGCGCCAACCGGCCCTTCTCCCATGACAGTGAGGTGTTTCACCAGGAGAGTGAGAGTGTGTGGGGGTTCATGCGATATTCCCCAGTTCCCCTCCCTGCTGAGCAGGCGCTCTGACCCACCAGGAGTGTCTGGTACAGTACCGCGGATACAAGGATACAATCCCCTGCTGGTTTCCCACGCGCAGACATTGCTAATTGTGTTTGTTTGCCTCTCTACCACCTGGATGTCCTGTACATTTCTAACTATGACTTTGACATACTGGCTGTAGTGTGGTTATCTTTTTCTTTCACTGTTGAGGAATGCTCAAAGTGCAAGCCTTTCATTACCAGCAGCAATGACCTCTACTCTCTGTATTGTTGTGCGTTTGATAGACACTTGAACTTGAATGCTGGATGATGCAAGGCTAGATGAAGTGCCCTTGAGCAAGGCATTGAACCCCTAACATGAAATGTTCTATGAGCAGGGTCTGGCTGTAAACAAGTTCGTCGAGCTTAGTCCATTCACCCTGGGTAAACAAAGAACTTTGCTTTTTTTAGATGCAACCCCTCATATCAAATATGTTGAATTTGATTGGCACATACTGTAACACATACACTAGGCTTAGCACTGCACAAAAGGCCCTCTCTTTATCTGTCAGACAGAAACTACCTTGGCCTACTCCAGTCTAGAGCAGTAGTTTTCAACCTTTTTCATATCAAGGCCCATTATTTATTTGGCATTTGAGCCATGGACCACCATTTGATGAGATTTTGCCTCTCAGACTCCGAATATGTTGTTGGATAAGATTTTGTCCACAATTACATGCTGTATTGATGTGGTACAATTAGGAGAGATAACAGGCAAACGTTGATCAAAACAATGATTTTACATTCTCTAACTATGTAGACTTCTTGTAAATTAAGTAATGCAGATGTTTAACAATAATGTAACTCTTGAGAGTGTAAAATGAAACCAAATGGACCCATAAAGGTCCCCAGACCACTGGTTGAAAATCACTGCTCAGAACAAAAATACATGGCCTGGATGCAACTGGGACGTATCCTCAGTGATGTATCCCTTCACGGTCATCAGGGTTTCGGGTCTCTCGAACATCATACCCCTCACTCGGGTGACCCAGCCGGGGTGATCAAGTCCCGACTTACGTCCCAGTAGCTACCCTCGATCAGACCCACTAGGGAAAGACAGGGCCGCACAATCCGTTGGAACCACTCCGGAACTACTGTGCCGGGACAGAGAGGTACAGTTCTGGTATGTGGAGGGACTAGGCTCTGTGGGTTGCCTCCTGTCCGGGCCCCTCCTATGTCTCACCAGGTCCACTCCTGCTCTCACCAGGAGTACCGCCAGGACCTGTGCTCTAGTCTAGACCTACTAGCCCAGTGGTTCCCAAAGTGGGGTCCGGGGACCCCCAGGGGTACTTGAGGGAGTTCCAGGGGGTCCCCAGCTAAATGATAGTTTGGAACCAGATTAACCCTTATCGGTCTGTAACTCATTTGTACACTCTCAGAGTTTAATTGTACAATATAAATTGGGGGTCCCAGAGATAGAAATGCCATTAAATGGGAGTCCATAGACTAATGCATGTCAAACTGCAGGGGGTCCTTGAAATTAAATGGGTTGAGAATCACTGCTTAGAGCCGTAAAAATCTTCTCATATGGGGGTCCCTGGCATGTATTTTCTAATGGGGGTCCGCAGGCTAATGAGTGTCAATTTGGGGGTCCTTGACATGAAAAGGTTTAGGAATCACTGTACTAGCCTACATTTCACTGATATGGACCTTTGTAGGCCTGACATTTAGACAAGTACACACTGTATACACAAATCCTTTAACTAAATGATAAACTGATTAAATGTATTCCACAACTTGAAATTCAAGGCCATAAATAATGTCCAGGCAATACATGACTAATCACGCATTGAGAGTATTTGAAATTGTGCCAAGCGTGTAGCGACACAGAAGTTAGAGAATGCATTTTGCTGCTGTCAGCACTTGAAACGTTCCACTCTTACCCATCAGGAACAGCCAGTACTGTACCTTGTAAATATTACTGTTGTTTAGGAGGGTGGGGTTGACAATGAATCAACCTGGGGACCATTGTTATTTAAAAAAAATGCTGCAAAGATTCTGTCTATTCTGGGCTAGTGGTGGACAGGCTGCAGGCACAGAGTCTCATGTCATATTCTGGGCCCTGTATTTGTCAGGTATGCATGCCAGTGTGGAAAAAACACTTTCACAGAGATACGCACTTGCAAAATGCACAACATACTTCATTGCTTTTACTGTAAACTCTGGGAATTCTGCCTGAGAACTCATCCAGTACTTCACAAGGGAATGTCTTTCATACATGAGCACAGAGTCTGTGGATCTTAATGAGCTGTTCCTTTTCTGTGGTAGTTGAGCTTGAAATACTTTTGGAATTGAAGCACTGAAGCATGAGGTTCTACCAAGTAAACACCAAGTCAATTACTTGGGGACCACTTGCTTATACACTTATACAGTTGGGTGCCACCGATATTGTCCCTTATCATTTGACCCATTTAGGCCTGACCTCAACATTTTTAAAAATCCTTCTAAATCCTCCAGTTTTCTGAAATAAATATTTTCACGATTTTTCAAAAATAGCAGACCTAAAAGCTCGTAGCGTGCCACTCGGTGGCGCGCTATGAGCTTGATCTCCCATATTTAGGTAGGCCGGGTTGGCCAATCAGATAAGCCAATTATTTTTCTTATTTAGCGGTTTTAATACATACACAAGTGCATTTGAGAAAGCATTCTAAAAATCACAATTTCTGAGAATTCCTCCTGTATTAAAGGAATGAATTTATATTTGAAAAAATAAATAAAAGTAGCTCACCCAAAATGTATTGCTTTCCCAGAGCAGTCCAACAATCACAGATTTTACATATCAATACATTTAATAGTCCTAGAGAAAGCATTGAAGCATATCAGCTATTCAGAAGTACTTTAAGCAGATAATCTACAGATAATGCATAAATGCATAAATTAGGCAATCTCCATGGTGAGCATTGATGAATTTGCTCTTGAAGGCCCATGTTAGCTAGACAAAATGAGAAATAATGTTCAATGGCAGTCTAGAGTTGTCAGTATTTAAACTTCAATGTGTTCTCAAGTTCTAAATTTACATTGGCTTAAGAGCTCCACTTTCCAAATTGACATCACTCCAGTGCGGCACAATACAGTACGTTCCATTCCTTGCACTCTTGCCCAGCACAAACAAACATAACACACATCAAGGAGACCCATTTTACAGTTAATTAATTGAAAGCATGGCTAAGCTGTTTCAACAAACTTTGCTGCTGTGTGTGTTATTTGTGGAGGAGGAGGAGGAGGAGGAGGAGTGTGTGTGTGTGTGTGTGTGTGTGTGTGTGTGTGTGTGTGTGTGTGTGTGTGTGTGTGTGTGTGTGTGTGTGTGTGTGTGTGTGTGTGTGTGTGTGTGTGTGTGTGTGCGCGCGACTGTGCGTGTGTGTGCGTGTGTGCGCGTGTGTGTGTCAGTTTGCAGTCACGTACTGCCTGCTTCTATACAAGCGGCTGGACTCCTATTCACTGTAGTTCAAGTTCAAGCCATGCTTTGGGGTTTTTCCTGTTTCGAAAATGCATGGAAGAGAGAATCTGAACTTGTTAAGTCTATGTATTTGTGTGTGTGTGTGTGTGTGTGTGTGTGTGTGTGTGTGTGTGTGTGTGTGTGTGTGTGTGTGTGTGTGTGTGTTTGTGTGTGTGCACATGCGTGCGTGCGTGCGTGCGTGCGTGCGTGCGTGCGAGTGTGCACACTAGTGGGGGGGGGGGGAAGGGGGGGGGAACTAGTTTTCTTGGAAGGCTGCTTTTCCTCTTGTGAAATCTCCGTCATAATCCGAAATAGAAGGCTCATTGTTAGAATTTCACTATCTTCTCTGACTGTGTGGCATGTTTGCTGATACTGTAGCATCATAAATAATAAAACGGCACGTAGAGTACAACATTGTGCAGTTTCCACCAAACTTTCACCTGCCATTACATCAGAAAGGCTTCACTATTGCTAAAAAAGTATGCGTCTCCGTAAGCATCCTTGGTCTAACCTCTTGCTCAGACACCAGTTGCCATGGTTTCGCGCTCTCTGCCTCTGAACCCTGCCAGCTCCTCGCAAACAAAGAGCAAAGGTCGTGACTGCTCCAGCCGTCAACTGTTTGGTGAAATCACCCCTTTACACATAACAGGGGGACACAGATAACTTTTCAACCCGTCTGAATTGGGGCAACCCTTATTCTCTCCCACGACCACCTAGTGAAACAGGAACTATGGTAATCTGGAAGTAAGGACAGCACACACTCACATACTGTCCTTAACGTCCTTACTGACCCTTTCCTTGAAAGCCCCATCATGCTGCACGTTCAGGGGTGTTAACACAAGCTCCATGGACAAAAGACTGCATTCCTATATGCGCACGAGGAGCATGGTTTGCTGGCACTTGAAATCCTCTTCACTCCTTTCAGACTGAACTCTTTGCTTTTGAACAGTGCCCTCTCTGTTAGGAGCCACTCTTTTGGAGACAACTCACATTTTGAGGCAGAAATACAGAAATACTGTGTGGCACACAACCCTGTTGACAACAAGGGAGGGACAATGTGTCATAGACGTCAGACTGAGAAGTAAACATCTCTTGTGGTCCCACTCCAGCAGATTTATGAATGAGTCATCATCAGAAACTCTCTCATAGTTTTGGTCCCAGAGAGCCTGAAACCCAGAATGACTGGTTAGAAATAAGGCTGGGCGATATGGACAAAATCAAATACCACAATATTTTTGACAAAATACCTCAATATCAATATTGTGATGATTGTGTGGGGATGACTATTGGGGCTTTCTGTCAGGGTGCGTTCAGAGGACCCAAAAGCAGTACGACCAAAAGGCAGGATTCACAGTTCAAGATGTTTATTAAACGATAACTTAAACTTCCCATAAAATGGCAGGCAAAATAAGGACACAGTAAACACGCTGACATGAAATGACGATCTGATAAGGAACTGAACAAACTGGGGTATAGACAAAGACAAACTATACACAGGTGAACTCAAAAAACAATCATACACAGGAGAGGACACAGGTGAAAACACTGACACATCACAAGGTAGGTGAGGTAGGGAACAGTAACTAGGCAGACAGGAAACACTAGGGACCATACTACAAAATAAGATACACAAAACCAACAGAGTAACAGAAAACCAAACAGAACAGGAAGACAAGGCAAAATACTGAACATACAGAAAATAACAGAATGAGTCCAAAGGACTGCAGTATAGGGTGTAACAAAATCTCCTGGAGAGGGCGTCAACATATGTGTCACGTGGTAGCGGCCGCCATACTTGCTGGCTTGTCTGGTTTGTTTACATTGAGCGACCATCAGGTGTGCTTGTATACGTTCTTTTTTTTAAACTGACCTCACAATGGTGCAGACTTGCTCAGTAAATAAGTGCCACAGCAGGTCACGTCGAGGGAATGAGCCAGAAAACGGAATTAGATTTTCAGCTTTCCAGCATGGAGACAGTATCAAGGAACCCAGATTGACGAGTTTACAAAAAGACGTAGAATGGCTTGGATCGGCGCACGGGCGCAGAGACATAACGTTCAACAAAGTATCTAAGCACAGCCGTGTTTGTTCACAACATTTTCCTTGTCCTTGTAATGTATTTTGGCCCGACGTTCTTTCTATCCATCCTGGTGTTGGTTCACTATGTTGTCGCCAAGAACGAGCTCAATATTTACAAAAACATACCACCGTCACTCTATTCTGAGTGATGTGGGCTAGAATTTAATGCCCACGAGAGGGCCGTCCCTAGCTTTTCAGACGCCGCCCCCCTCTTGGTGACGTACACGTTTTCACACGCTATTCGTAAACAAGTACAAAGGCAAGAGTAGTAACAACAACCTTTTTTGACTAAAGCAAATACAGAACATAAATCAACCACATAACCATTAAGGTCAAGCCAAATATTAGTCCAGTGTTTTGGACCTAAGTCAAAGCTCAAGTTCAAAGGCAGAGGAGCGAGGCGTGACACTTTCACAATGTATCTACACAATGATATTTTCTTTGATTAAAAGAGTGTATAATAACAAAGTGTTATTAAACATTGTAAGTACCGGTAGTAGAAACTACAACAAGACAACGTGTATGCCACATTCATATATTTATCAGCCCTAATTAGAACAGCATACTACAGCACAATTTAACAACACCACATCAGACACATATCAGACTGAGAGGATGCCACACTCCTTTCTTTTGTGGTTGCGTGAACTTTGAAGAATTATAACCGGTCCTCACCACCACTCAGAAATTTCACATCTGGCATGTAATTCAATAGTAATTCAAGCTTGTTTTGTTTTTTTCTTTTCTTTTCTTTCTTGCGTACCTCTTCATGCTCAGTATGAGACATTGTGTGGCACTTTGTTTGTGAACTCTTATGCTCGAGTTGCGGCGCATTACAAATATTTGAGGTCACAAACTAGTATTAAAGTATTGGCAGGTAAAGTTGTTATTATTTTTTTACATAATCATTGCTAGAACAGCCACCAGACAACATCATTTACATATAGCCATTGCTTCGTAACAGTCATCAGACAACGTGAGCCCATATTTTGAATTGATGCATTCTGCTATTGTTTGATCCATATTTCCCTCCATGCGGGCCTGTGTTGTGAAATCCTTGGCTCCACTTTTGGAACACACACCATGGGAGGATTAACTTTGACCCCGGCACACAGCTCAATGATTCTGCTCATCTACCAGTGGCATTCGTAACAACAGGCCCTGCAGTGAATGTCTGTCTTTTTCCTGCATGCTGGAATCTGATTCAAATGTTAATGAGCTCCATTCCCATGGTTCGCTCTCCTGTGCTGTAGATATCACCACCACCACCACCACCCCCCAAATAACTCATCCTTCCCCATAACGTTGTCTCGGCCTCACATAAACTAATGCACAGTTGCACATGCACATACACGAGCGTGCAAACACTTTCACACACATGCATGCAGCACACATGCATGCATACATAATTAAGTATAGCTATACACTGTGTAAAACAAACATGCATATGTATGTATGTATGTACGTGTACTGTATGCATGCTACATATAGTTATGTAAGAAATAAACTCATTTACACACACACACCTTCGCACGCACGCACGCACGCACGCACGCACACACGCGCACACGCGCACACGCACACGCACACGCACACACACACGCTCACACTGCTCAGGGGAATCTTTCACTGGATTCACAGCCGTCTTTGAGGCCGTGGTACCTTTCGCGCAGATTAAATCTGTCTAAGTACCATTTGGGAGCACCTTTTCTTTAAAGGTGTTCTTTGAAAATATGGAAATAAAAGCAATGAGGGTGCAAGTACAATATGATAGAATCTACATTACCAGGAACACCTCATTCTAATGAAAGAGATTGATTTCAGGCAGATAGAAAATGCCCTCAGATAAATGTTCCACAGACCTTGTGTGTTGCCAAGGGTTTAACCGTCATGTTACTTCACCTCAATACTGCAAAAAAAAAAACTCTGGGCCTGTTCAGACTTGTCCGTACAATCTGCACCGAAAAGACTCTAGATCTACAAGACAACTTTGCAACTTGTATCCAAAAAGTAATTTCACCCACAGCTTTAATGTGCTGGAGTTGACTTGTAGTGTCACCAAGGCCCATTCTGCCTATTATGACGATTGTGACATCGGGAACACAATGCATTAAAATCGCTTGTCACTGTTCCAAATCTGGTGCTGACCATACATTTGTACATAAGAATCAGAATCATCACATCTCAGGTTTACAGGTGTACAACAGTGGGTGTCATTCATTTGTTGTGCTTGTTTCCAGAAAGAAAAATAAGGAATAAAAGAAGAGGGGGGGAGGAGGGACAGCTAGGGGGAGCAAGGGGGAAAGAAAGAGTCAAAAACAAGCAAGGTATACGTGCGCATGTACTTGCACTGCCGATTATTTGATTGTACAATAGTGCACATGAATGCGGTGATTCCACTCACCTCTGTAATGACTTAATTCAGAACATTGCTGGTCCACAATAACCTACCTGGCCTACAGTATCTCTTGTTTTGTTTTCACTATACTGTATATTGTCAACAGAGGGGTCTATGGCACACCAGCATTTCACTGCACATACTTGTATGAGTGAGGTAAAATTAACCTTCTTGAATGTCACAACAGTTGAAACCGCAACCCGCAATTTAGCACAGGAGCAACTTGAATGTATAGGCGTGTCTGTTGATTTACTGAATTATCTTTGAGAATGCCTTATAGCCTTCTGTTGGCAGCCTTCTTTTTGTTGCACAAACATTGTGGGAAGTCTGTATACACAATAAAATGCTTAGGGTTAATATAACTCTAAAGGTCATTACACACTGGCGAATTAGCGACGCGAATTAAAAATTCGACACCGGAGCGAACACCGGAGCGAACAAATAAAGAGCGAAAACGGTCGCATTTTCGCAAATTCGCACATTCGCCACTGATGTGGAAGCTTGCATTGACTTCAATTGGTTTTAAAAAAAGGCGAATTATTCGCGCGAATAATTCGCGTCGCTAATTCGCCAGTGTGTAATGACCTTAAAGGTCATTACACACTGGCGAATTAGCGACGCGAATTAAAAATTCGACACCGGAGCGAACACCGGAGCGAACAAATAAAGAGCGAAAACGGTCGCATTTTCGCAAATTCGCACATTCGCCACTGATGTGGAAGCT
This sequence comes from Electrona antarctica, assembly GCF_951216825.1. Lineage (NCBI taxonomy): Eukaryota > Metazoa > Chordata > Actinopteri > Myctophiformes > Myctophidae > Electrona > Electrona antarctica. Next base: position 44,061,236 of record NC_136807.1, read on the forward strand.
TGCATTGACTTCAATTGGTTTTAAAAAAAGGCGAATTATTCGCGCGAATAATTCGCGTCGCTAATTCGCCAGTGTGTAATGACCTTAAGAGTTAAAAAATTGGCAAAAATGGACGTGCCAGACTTAACGATTCCGTTCTTAGTAAGACCAGTTCTTAGTAATGACAGCAATTATATATTTTTTTCAACATGCTGTCACTTGAACAGATATGCTTGAAACAATTCCTATGTATCCCATAATTACAAGTACCCACCCATATCCTTTAGGGCAGTGGTTCTCAACATGTGGGTCTGGACCCCCAGGGGGTCCCTAGATGCTTTGCTTTATGTGCAACATTGTTTTCTAAACAAAACAACATACATTATATCTGCACATTTCGAAGTTACGATTTAAGAACCTTTAAGACCTTTTTATACAAATAAAAAAAAGACCATAACTGCATCAAAAGGAAACTATACTATACTATACTATAAAAACATTGGACAAAACATTGGACAACAAATGATCAAATATTACTACCTGAGAAAGAGGCAAAAAATAAATAAATGAAATAGCCAATCTACATGCTCATAAGCTATTTTCACAATTTGCATCTGTGGAATCAAGTGAAACAAAATGTTTTGCACCAACTCCTACAATTCCAAGTTCTTCAGAGTAGGGGATCCCCAATTAAAATATGATTAATTTGGGGGGCACAACTGGTGGACGACTCTACAGAAAAGAGTGATAATTGGCAGTCAGCAAAGTCAGTTACCATCGGGGATGTCGTAATCTCACTGAGGGAAAACAAGCTGGGAGTTAATACTTGGCTCTGAATACGGAACCAGGCAGTTTGGCAGTTTAAATGCAACCTGCCACAGTGTTTCATGTCTCTGTTATAACATGCATTAACCCCTGTTTCATCTTGTCACATTTAATTCGATGCACCTGCTCTCAGGTTGAAAAACGCAGAGTAGGGTGACAGCTGTATATCAGCGTGATGATACGGGACGGAGTTGTTCTTTACAACCACTTTCTTTTCGGTGTCACTGCCTCACCCATCAACTCGCCCCAAACTTCCGACTGCACACTATAGAACCCGTAAAACACTCCGTAATGGACTCTTTGAACTGGGCGCGCAGAACAAACATGTTCATTCATGGTGTTCCAAAATGCTAATGCAGCAAGTCTCTGACACTTTTTAAAGGGGAACTCCTGTCATGGGTGTAGGACCGCAGGGAGGCCATCATTTGTAAAGGAAACAAATAATTTGTCCCAAGATGTAGAAGCCTTCCAGGCCCTTAGGTGCAGTGAACTCAATCGTTAGTGGCACCGACCTGTTCCATCACATTTATGTTAAAGATGGAGTGCCACAATTTTTTTTTCCACCCTAAAACATGATCATCAGGTATTATTATAATATAAGGAGGAATAACCTTTTCCAAAAAGTGTACAGTATTTGTTAAAATCATGCTTTTATGTGGACACGCCCACCAGTTCATTAAGTATGCCTGGTTGGCCTGGTGGGTGGTGATCCACCTGAACTGAAGCCGCACCCAAAGCTGTAGTTGTATGATAAAGGGGGAGGGGTCAGGGGAGGGGCTGATAATGTGATGTCACTATATTACTGTTTATTTCATTGGACCGTTTGACTGTCAAGGGTTCAGCCTCCAGGAAGAAACCCTAAATACAAAGTGAATACACCATTGCACATAAAAATGACTCCAGGGTGTCTAATGAAGTACTGTCACCTCATAGACACATGAAAAACTGGAAAAATCTTTAATACAGTATGTGATAAGGGCACACCGGGTTAAAGTGACCTGATAGGTGAATGGAAAAAATAGTGAATTTATAAGGCTGCAGGAAAATACTGACCTGATAAAAGTGCCAAGCTGCCTTTAGCAATGCCAAATCATATTTTATCCACCATCAGTCACCTTACAGGAGGAAGGTGATGCCATTTTGGAAGGAGTATCAATTGGTGACTTTTTTATGGTAGGCTATCGTGATAAATTGACTCACCAAAGTGACAGTTACATTATTACCTCCAACGCCTTGTGTGTCAATAGTTGCTTGATTGTGTTGCATATCACAGTCACGAAGGCCAGTGGAGACCTTATTTGTTTTAGTGCGGGTTTTTCGGGCAGCCCTTGTCACAGCTTGCATAAGATTTAATGATATTTGAGGAATGTGTGTGAGACCTACACTTTAAAGTGGGGATGACTCATAAGCTCAGGTTGTTAGAGTAGTTGGTTTGGAACTCAGTGGTGCCTCTCTCTAGCCTGGCTAATAAGCCAGACTAATATCACACAACACTGTCGTGCCTCGAGGCATACGCATATGCAATAGGGGCGGGGGAAGTGTGGCTGCGCCAGGCTAGCCTCTCTCAGCTACTTATGGGGAGGGGAAGGTACGTGTCATCCACCTCTGATGAATTCAAAATGATATAGGACCGGTGGGCAATTTGTAACAATTTTACAGGGGGGCGATGGCTGCCAGGTAAATTGTTTTCCCTCACTTTCTTTCCACCTAAAATCTCTCTATTGGGAGCATTGGGAGGAGTGTATTATAGCCTATAACATTCACCATGCATACTGTGTTATTGCCTGTGTTATACGTATGTCAATCATTTAACCACTTAACCATTGATGCCTGATGCAACGTATACGTTGTTCTACCCTTGATCCCGTCGCGCTCTCTGCGTCTCATCAGCTATTGCTATACATGTAGCAACATAACTATTTAAAAAATAATTAATCCGAATTTTAAGGTTTTTAGAAACCTTAGGTCAGGTCCTAGAAGGCATTCCCAGATTCGGCCTCAGGCATCAATGGGTTAAGAGATACTTTGTCGAATGACAAATGGTGAAAATAGACCATCTACAGCACATGTAGTATCATGCGTTGTGAGCTTGTAGAGGAAAGTGGTTATTGTGACACTTGCTTTGGCAATGTAAACGTATGTTTTCTCATGCCAATAAAGCTCCTTTGAATTGAATTGAATATTGTGATTAGAAGATGTTGCACCGTTGTTTTTATCTTGGTTTTATATGACGATAGTGCCTTTTATATCAAAAACATTTATACGATTGTGATTTATTGGCTTAGGCTTAGGCGAACAATTGTTAAAGTTGCGAAAATATAGTCTTTGCGAAGTATAGTTTTACGCCATGTTTGAGAAGAAAGCAAGACTCCAGGTGTGTCCCTTTTGAAGAAAGAAACCAGCGTGTCTTTTCAGAATGACAGGAAGATCGCTCCATTATTTTCCCTTCTCTTTTCTTTTAGTCCGCCTTAACTTTGATGAATGTCAACTCCAGAGCAAGACTCTGCCGTGTAAACACGGGGGTGGAGCGAACACGTGGAGGGGTTTAGAGTGAAAGCACAGTGTTTGTGTATGCCACAAGACTGGACAAGTCTCACTCCATAGACATGCTTGTCTTTTCAAATGGCTAATTTATGCTCTGTGCCTGTGGTCACGCACTGAAAATAGCAGATCTACAAGCTAACACCAGGTCGCTACAATGAGTATATAAATCGTGAAATATCATCATCACTCTTTAGTGATGAATTTGAATCCACACGATAAGGGTATAGGTAGAGCAGACGCTGATTCTATACCTGATAAAGTGCAGTCTGCCACAACTTGTCACAAAATATGCCAGGATTTCTCTGGGACATTGAAGTGCATATCTCTATCATCTCTTTCCTTCCCACCCTCAAGAGCTAGACAAGAGCAGACGAAAGCAGGTGCTGTCAGTGTGTCAACAGGTGTATTCATGCCAGGCGGCAGTCACTCACCCCCAACCCCCCACCCGCCCCCTCCCACAGGCGGCAGTCACTCACCCCCAACCCCCCGCCCCCCACCCGCCCCCTCCCACAGGCGGCAGTCACTCACCCCCAACCCCCCGCCCCCTCCCAATGTTTCTCTGCTGGAGAAGACAAACAACAACTGTACATTTGACATTTTAGATATCGCTATACTTTTCTTTTTTGTTGTATCCACATTCATATTTATAGTTTATCCAGCAGTACAATGTATATTTAGCCTACAGTTTAGTAATTTATTAGCAGATACTCTTATACACAGAGCGACTTTACGAGTGCTAAATCAGAGTAAAGGTGTGCGGTCACACATACTCATCTCAATGGGAGTGGCCCAACGCATGCCAAGGCATCGGACATGTCAATTACCCATGTTGTCTTGCAGTGCCGGAAATTAAGTGCAATGGAAATCAATTTTCTGGTGTGTTTGACTTACATTGGAGTGGTGAAATTACAAGCAAAAAGCCTGACACATAGGGTCAACCACGTGCTTCTTTCCTATTGGTTGTTGCCTGGTCAAGTGGATGGGACGCATCTGTTTCAAACGAGTATGTGTGATCATGCCCAATGCTGTGTTCACAGTCACACTAGCGGTGACAAAGCAACAAGTCATTTTCAATGGAAAGCTGATGCCTGTCACTTGTCACTGCGTGTGAGTTCAAGTTGAGCTGGCTTCAACTGTTTTTAGTGCTCCAATGACTCAGTGAAGCATAAAGACAAAGAAATCATGTTTTTGATTCACCACTCACCACCTTGCCTCGACAATTCATGCTCCATTCTGTAAATGGAAGAAAAACGTTAACCAGTTCCCTGTGCTATTTAACCCTACCCTTTTCAATTACGCAGTGTGGCTTGAGCAACATCTCAACAGCGACTCGGCACCATGGTCACACTTGGTAGTGTGAATGCCGCATGACGCCTGACACTTGTTGCTGCGTCACGTGTGTTACGTGCTACAAAAATACATAGTGTTCCAATGACGCAGTGAAGCGTCAATCAATGAATCAGATGTTTTTGTTTCGCCATTTCCACTCCCTTCTCTTTTTCCACAATTCCTGCTCCGTTCTGGAGCAGGAATGAGAAAAACTCATTCTGTGTTATGTAACACTAACCCAATACCCATTGCATTTAGTGTGGCTTAAAGCAAGACTTCAATGGCCACTTAGCAGCAGTGCACTGTAAATGGCCACGCTTGGTTGTTTTATAGTTTTGGTCGTCACTATAGTCCACTTGCCAGAATGTGAACCCAGGCATGTTGAGTACACCAAAGTTTTATGTTAGAAATGTTGAGTATGGGTCCCTAGCATGTCCTGCTGCCGGATGCTAACGTGCATATGTTGAGCAATTTTTATAATTGGCATAATATGTGACCATACCATTAACAGCCTATAGGGGGAAAAATATCTAATTTCATCATGCTTTAAGTTGTCTGTCCTGATGAAGGTCGAATAGACCGAAACGTTGAATAAAGAGCAACATTTCTGGCAAGTTTTCTGACAGTGTGCGGGACCCTTCTTTGTTTTTCAAAGATACCCTTTTAATCATGCTTTAAGTAGCATGTGATGTGTCAAACTAGGGGGTTTTCATGATGCTGAATCCATTCCAAGCATTAGTTTTGCACAAAACACTCCCTAGCCGTCATCACAAATGTGATGATGTCAGCACATTTGGCTATGGCCGTTTTTAGCCCAAGGAGTGTTTTTTTTGCAAAACGAATGCTTGGAATGGAAACCCCCTAGTTTGACACGTCACATGCTACATGATGACATTTTGAATGTTTTGCCTTCTGTAGGTTGTTAATAATGGTATGGTCACATATTATGCCAATTATGAAAATTGCTCAACATATACAAGTTTGCATCCGGCAGTTTCTACCTGCTGGTGACACATACTCAACATTTCTAAATTCTAACATAAAACCTTGGTGTACTCAACATGTCCGGGTTCACAATGGGGCTCTATGGGCTGGCAAGTAGACTACTAGTGTGTGAAGTTTGAACATCACACAAACAACAGGGTAAATCGACACATAGCTACTGTGCAAAAAATAACAATGTAAACATGTTATCTGAAAATATTCAAAGCAAACCAAACCTAAATAACAAACATATGTATTGTGACCAAGGAACCAACCAAGCAACCAACAAGGAGCCTATATCACGGTGATATAGGCTCTCAAAATAAGAGCTAAGTTGTGCCAATTTACTTAGTCAATGAAAACATTAATGAATAACTAAATGAATATATATCACAATATAATATATCACATAATCACATTGGTTGAATAAACTGTGACAAATGATGGATGTTTTATAACGTTTTATTATTGAGCTAATACCACTTTAGATCTTCAAACTCTTTCCATAATATAATTTGACAACCGTATCTGTCTCTCTCACTCTCTGCAACACCAACGATGAAGTATGTGTCAGGGTCAACTGAGGCGTGAAGACTATAGGCCTGCTGGAGCCCTACTTGAAGAGAGGAAGCTGGGAGTTGTCTGTCTCTCTCCATGATGTCCCTTTGCTAAGCGGTGGCACACTGATTTAGCTCCTGAATGCCACGCATTGTCTCTCTTAAGTGGTGCCAAAGCAGTGTGCTTTTATACAGGCCCACCAAGGAGCAGGCATGTTGTTTCTGTAGCTGTGTGTGCCAGTCTGTTAAAGTTGTTGCAGGCCACATGGTTTGATTTTTGATGTATTGACATTATGAGAATCTTTGGTGTGGCTGCAGATCAGTATGGGCATATTGCAATTAGTGCCATGTTTCTGTGGACAGGAAATATATATTGAGAGGTTAATGAGCGGTTGGTGATGGATATTTCTCCTTTCCCCAGGAAATACCTAATCCTCAGGGAGGGACTGTGTTTTAGTGTAGGGTAGTAAAATGTAATGGCTCGCCAACTCGCCAGACTTGCTCTTATTTAGAGGCCTGCTTCTTCACAGGTCCTCACACAGTGTGCGTGCCAATGCTCTAACGGTCTAACCACTTAACCCTTGACTGAGAAAGCTCGCCTGCACTCTAATGAATGACACTCCTTTTTAAAATAGAGTCTGCGTATACGTGCAGTCGACAACAATAACATTCATATCGCGGGTCAGATTTAAGCAGTGCAGGAAGCCTGTGAAATTCAGCCAATTCCATAATTGGCATAATGCCGCTGGCATAATTGTCAGCGGCATTATTAGGCCTAAGGGTAATCCTCGGGTGAACAGTCACTGGGTTTTGATGACCTCGGAATCTTTCACGCCGTGGCGCGCATTCCGATCGAGTTGCCAAAACCAATCAGCTGTGAAGAATGGCCACATGCACCAACTTCAAGCGAATCAATACTTTCATCAACCGCAGGTCATGTCAACCCCTGGAACCTGGCCAAATGCATGGGGAAATGAAAAGTTTGAATATCTTTAGCCATGACTTTCCTTCCTTGCACGTCTACTTTTTTTTGCAATGCTTTTGCTGGAGCCCTTCAATGGTCTTTGAAAAATGCTACGTTCTCTGAACGTTAGTCACCCATGTCTTTTTTTTTTTTTTTTTTTACATAATACTGGAAGTACAGGTTTGAAGTGTGATGCATTCGACGTGTGGGTTTGGCCGTTTGTGTGAATTCCTGCCTCAGATGATTACTACGTTCTGAAGGGTGCTCAGGCAGCCTCATACACAACAACAAGTTGACATGTTACAGCTGTGACTGACGAGCAATGAAACACTGTACTGAAGGTAAGGAGAGGGCTTGTTTTACGACCTTACCTGGGCTTGCTTCTGAAACTGTAGGGAGTCAGCACAACAGCTGGACATTAAGGATGTTTGGGCTTTGCCATTTCCTCACTTTCACATAACGGATACATTAAATATAGGGATTGTAATGCAACTTGGCATGCTACTTGTTAAGGTGAAGGAGGTGTTTCCACCCAGGGCATGCACTGTAATGAGTCCCTGATTCAAAAAATATATATTTTGTATTTTAACAGGGATTTGGTAGTATAATAAAGACATTTGTATGCTAAACTACAGGCAGAGATTGTTTAATATCAAAGGCAGTCACACATTTATTTGGCATGCTACTTGCTACATTACAGGCAGAAATCTTTTAATATGAAGGTAGACATAGGTAGACACACATTCGCTACACAATTCTCAGTGTTAATGTATTCATTTGTAACTCTGGTCCATTTGGGTGGTTAGACGTGTTGTCCATTTGGTTACACTTGTACACCCCCTGAGTTAAATGATCACTGAGGATTTTACTGGTTAAAAACTAGTTCAAAATAAAGAGGGGTGGAATATGCAGTTCAAAAGGCAATCCGTTATAACAACATATCTACATTGCATGAAGTGATGTCATGATACTGATCACAGCTGATTCACAGATTATGTTTCTTTCTTCCTTAAACATTGAATTGTGTTTACTTTGAGATACTCATCTACAGTTACTTTGAGATATTCATCTACATTTACTGAGATATTCATCTACATTTACACGCAGCAACTAGTATGCAGGCAGACAGTCATGCACACACAAACACATACCCGGGCTACATTCATGCCAAACATCCATACGCTAATGTTTCCTCTATTACCGTTTCTCAACCATTAGGTGAGTTATAGAGGTGCAACACTAATTGAACTACTCGATTTAATATACTATAAACCAGTAAGACGCCTTAAAGCGACCGCAGGGCTGAGACACTCTACCGGAATAATGTCACTTCATTATGTCAGCACTGCAGCGGATCGCTCCGAAATCTCTACCGAAGTCCTGATGTCACTCGCTCATCCCCTGGTCCAGGGCCGTAGAAGTTTCATTTTAAATTGAGCACATACATCCGTATTTTGTTGTTGTACAACAAAGTATAAAATAGGGCTAAGACTCGGTTGATCATGAGACTAATCGATTTAGTTTGTTATAAAAAATGTATAAGCATTTCTTTCCTATTGATAAGTTGAAAGTCAAAAATAATAAATAATGATAAAGTCATTCAAAAAGAACCTCTTGAATGAGAGGAATATTATTGTGAAATCAAACTATTCATTTGACTACTACAGTACTACTGCCTCCAAGTATGCATATGGCCTACATTTTTACCAGTTATGGGGGGGGGGTCACTGACTAAATATAGACATACGCACGCACGCACGCACGCACGCACGCACGCACACACGCACACACGCACACACACACACACACACACACACACACACACACAGGCACGCACGAGAGAGCAAAACATACAATAGAGGTACTGTAGCACTACTCATCCACGACTGGTTTTGATGAGCATTTCTTCACCTGACTCAGTCGACCAAACTAAAACCCTTTGAAATTCATGCCGGTCGGATTAGGAACTAGTTGTAAAGACCTGCCCAGCATATATCAGCAGGATGGAACTAATGCTTAAGAGCTTTTCTTGAACACACCAAGAATTGGCTTAATTATAAATTTCCTCCTCATCATAATTTCCTTTAAGTTTTCAGAACTATTAAGTAGTTGAACGTATTTGACAGTGACACAGCGACATTGCTTGTGTACGTCGTATAAAGTAAACTAGGAAAGAGAAAGTGTTTGAGAAGATCCAGTCATGTTTGTTCAAGATTGGATTGTGTTTGTTGGCTTCATCTGTCAGCAGTGACATGTTTGAGGAACTATGAAACATCCTCCTATCATTGTTGCATTAACTATGTTGAAAATGTACTTTTTTGCCCTCTGAAAACATTTAGTAAATCATCCCTGTCATAGCTCTAAACATAGATATATGACAATAGCCATCACTAGAACTTGCCTTGCTGTCTTTCTTTCATTACATTTATTGTCCACAATTATGTGTTTTTTAATCTATCTCATCCTATACGTTGCTGTATATCAAGTTTGTTAACAGGTTTGATCTGATGCATGCATGCATTTTGTAATTATGTAGTGCGTGACCTGTGCTCAAAGTCAAAGGTAACAGCCTAGTAATTACCAGAAAATGCCAAAGGCAACAACTGTGGTTATGGAGGAAATGCATCATATCAAAGTCATCGGGAAGGGACAAGGGTTGTTATTTAGTTATTACAGCATGTCAAGATGTTGATGAGGCATCAAGCAGGAATTCACATTGATGAACAGCACTGGCTCCCACAGTAGAGTGGAATTCACAAGGACCTGATGTCCCGGCCGGGTCACGAGCTCGCTCTGACTATACAGTTGGGTGCCACCGATATTGTCCCTTATCATTTGACCCATTTAGGCCTGACCTCAAAATTTTAAAAAATCCTTCTAAATCCTCCAGTTTTCTGAAATAAATATTTTCACGATTTTTCAAAAATAGCAGACCTACAAGCTCGTAGCGCGCCACTCGGTGGCGCGCTACGAGCTTGTAGATCTGCTATTTTTCAATAGCTAAATTATAACATAATGTTTAAAACACCAAAAGGGGTTCCCGCCCAAAATGGGTTAACTGTCCTTTTGCGCAGATCACGCAAACCTCAGCAAAAAGAAAAGGACAATATCGATGGCCTCCAACTGTACAAAAAATACAGTCACAAGCCAGCATAACGTTTCTGAATACATTATGTGAGTTTCTTGCTGGCATAATGATGGTAAACAGTTATCATACGCATAGAATAGAACTGCATTTACAATTTACATGGCATTATCCAGAGTGGCTTGCAAGTGTGAGATCCATGTAAATGTTATTAAGGCTAGTCAACAAACAGGGTAAAAGGCAGGGTAAAGTGCAAAGAAAACAATTTAGCCTAACAGGTAAACATCTATCTGAACATTATATTTAAAAAGGATCCTTAGTATTTGTGGTCAAGCAAGAAAATAACTAGACTCACAGGAGCGAAAACATAATCCCTCGCCTTCGGCCGTTCCGGCCTCCTGGCAGGGATAAACGTAATTATGTCAACAGGCAACTTAATTTTAAGCATAGCATAACTAGCATACAAGAACAAACTAGACAAAGTGCTCCTCTGAGCACACAGTCCCTGCATGGTCAGGTAGGTTTTTGTCGCTATAACAGGCCAATGTGTAAAGAGTGGCATTTCTTCCTTGGCCTAGTGGGAATGTGCGTGCAAAGTTTCACTGCAATCACACACTGTGTTCATGATTTGAGGCAAATCCAAAATAGACCAATCCTGCAAACTTTGGAATTGGAAGCCAATCTTAGCTTCCAATTCCAATTTCCAATCTTTTCATACCGTAATCCAGGATGGATCATGAAAGATCGGACAGATCCGTTTTGATCACATGACTATAGAGAGACTCTGTAGCGATGTGCGTGATGTTTGCACAAAATCTGTAGGAGTAACATCCAAAAATGTGTTTTGCAAAAGTCAGCCTATAATAGGCCGATCTGAAAAATAATAAATAAATAAACAGTGAGTGTGTGTGCACAGTTGCGATCGGGCCAAAGGTATCAGAAATGAGCTGCTCGCAGTCAGACACACACACACACACACACACACACACACACACACACACACACACACACACACACACACACACACACACACACACACACACACACACACACACACACACACACACACACACACACACACACACACACACACACACACACACACACACGGACGAAAACAGTCGGTCATGCTATCGGCCTGGCGGAGACAATAAAGTGGACATGAGAGTACTAACGGTTCTGGTACAGTCTGAAGAGGTGAGTTTTCAGACTGTAACAGAAAATGTGGAGTGAGTCGAGGGGGTAGGGGGGGCCGGGTGTTATTCCATAGCTTGGAAGCCAGGGATACCAGCTCAGTGGCCTTGTGGTTAGAGTGTCCGCCCTGAGTCTGTGAGGTCAAGGTTCAGATCCCTGGCCTTGTCATACCAAAGACTATAAATGATGCTTACCAATGTCTCCCCGCTTGGCTCTCACCATCAAGGGTTGGATTGGGGGTTACCCGCGACACACTAGTGTCATGTCCAGCAGGTGCACTTGTACATCAAGCTGCCTAAAGGAAACAGGAGATAGGCTCCTGAACTATTGGCCTCAAGGCCTTGGAAATCGTTGGTTCTCAAGGCTGCTTTAGGCTACTTTATGCAGTGCTTACTTGAAAGCCAGGAGGGTGAAGAGTCTAGAATGCTGTAGCGTTGACCAGGGTGTCATACTTCCATGTGTTAGCTAAGTGAGCGGTAATGGGTGTGGGATTGGTATAATGAAGGTGAGGGGATGCCATGCCCTTAATTGCTTTGCAGGCCATCACCAGTGGTTTGTACTCGGTGTGACAGTAACCAGAAGTTTGTGAAGGGAATGCAAAAGAGCGGAGAAATGTTTCTGGGATCTTGAAGACCTAGGTGTGTCGCAGCATGGAGGTCAGCATGCTTCTTAAAGATTATGATGTATTCTGTTCTGTTGAATGTCTTTATTTCAGTTAGACAAACAAACAAACAAACAAACATATTGTCTGAAGTCTACAGTATATGAGGGTCTATATACAGTATGCTGCATAGTGATTGTCTAGCAAAAAGACAATCACATCCACCTCATTTACCTAATTTGTAATTGTAAACTAGCAATGGAGTGGGACAGGTCTGCTTTCTGTCCTCTAAAACTAAACATGGAGAAGCAGCCTTCAGTTTTTATGCACCGCATATACAGTATCTGAGTCAAAATCCCATCAAATTGCAGGTCTGCTATACAACCCTTTAAAATCAAGCCTGACAAGATTTTGTTTATGTTTTCCGTGTTTTTATAATGTGTTTCTATTGCACTTTGTCTTAATGCTTCTAATTATTTTGTGTAAGGCACTATGATTGATCTTGTTGTTGAAATGTGCCTTACAGCTGTCATCCTTTTGTGTTTAGTTTTAGTTTTGTGTACATATGGTCTACACCGCCTGTCAAACTTTGTGTGAATATATAAGTGCTCATTTGCTTAGGTGTGTGTGTGTGTGTGTGTGTGTGTGTGTGTGTGTGTGTGTGTGTGTGTGTGTGTGTGTGTGTGTGTGTGTGTGTGTGTGTGTGTGTGTGTGTGTGTGTGTGTGTGTGTGTGTGTGTGTGTGTGTGCGCGCGCGTGTGTGTGTGTGTGTGCGCGCGTGTGTGTGTGTGTGTGTGTGGACTTCACCTTTGAGCCTCTTTCTGTGGGTTTTTAAATGTGACTCTTCCTTAGCCATGGACACGATCCATTTGGAGTGATGACAGATGCCCTCTCTTAAATAGACGCCCTAATTAGGTTTAGTCTTCTAGGTTGACAGTGCCGTTTAGGCTTAAAGGCAAGCACTGAAATGTTAACAAACACATCTCAGTGAAAATAAATGATCTCTGTAGTGAAGTATTATTCACTACAGAGATCATGTCTATTTCAGGCATCTGCTTCTCCACTCTTACACTGCACAAAGTGCACATAGTGAAATCCAGGGTGTAAATTGAACTCTCGACATGTATCAGTACCCTCAAGCCCCGTACTGTATAGGCTACATTATGGTGGGGGTGAGGGTGGGCGATGACATTGTACCACCATGGTCTTGTGTGAAAGAGTGATGACTCCCTTCCATTTTCAATGGGGAGCATTGAAATCATTCAGATGGAACGGGGCGTGAATGGGTGTGCATATTTAGTGGAGGAGGGGAAGGATGGAGGGATAGTGGAAAAAGTGGGAGATAGAGAGAGAAAAAAAGAGTAAGGGGGGAGAAAGGCAGGCCTGTACTTCCTCTAATGTTCCCTGAATAGCCCCGCGGCGTGGTGGAGGCTTTGTCTCTGGACATTGTCACAAGCTTTAGAGGACCCTCCTCTTCCACGGGAGAATCTATGGCGACATATGTCACTTCAGTGAATCTCCCATCGCTCCGTTAGCCACTTGAGTGGAGGGGCGGTCGGAGAGGCGTTTCCCCGTACCAGAGGAGAGGCGCAATGTGAGCTCTCTGGGGGTTTGAAAGACAGTCCCAAGAAGTCAGGGATGTCGGTCAGGCAGAGTTTGTTGGAATGTTGCCCAGCCACTTCTGTCCTGTATGTTTTTATTTTATTTTCGTGGATTTGCAGTGTGGCTGCTTGCTTGTGCTAGAGACGGACTAAAGATTTAGAATGACTCAGATGCCAGTAAGTATTGTATATTATTTAATAAATAATACGTGTTCTTGTTAGCCCCAGGGGGGGCTGTGTGTCTGTGCACGTGTGTACGAGTGACGAGTGTGTCAGCATGGCTTGCGTGCCAAACACACGTACTGGAGATGTCGCACGTGTGTGGGACATTTGGGTATAATTCAGTGCATTCATATGCACTCGTGCAGTCACACATGCACACAGTCTGTGGGAGTCAAGCTGTAATGTATACAGTGCATCCTGGCAAGGATTAGTGGTGTAGTTAGTAGACAGACAGTGCGTGTCCTGGCCAACGATCGGCTCAGCAGACACAATCCCTTGGGATTTATGGGCATGCCATACCATGTGTTCAGGTAATACATCCTTTTGGTTTCCCCCAAACAATTGTTTTCTGTTTACACTGGCAATACACCCTGTTTTACACTTAAAGGATTTCACTTTCCAGGTATAATCTGGATGATTTATGATGTGTCAACTGTGATTGTTTGAAGTAACATAAAAGCCACAGGTTGCATGTTAACACACGTGTGTAAGGCAATAAATTGCCTAATCCACTAGGTTCTTTGGGGGCGTGCACTGATCCGATTTTTGTAGGGTTCAATCCAGCCATATGTTGTCTCCCACTTGTCAGGATCAACTCTGATCTGGATATAAGGCCCCGCTTCTGACAGCAGTATAGTACACTCCCTCCTGCTTGACTCTGTTGGCCTATCTGGGTTAAAGTGGTTTTCTGCATTCAGAGAATGTTGATTTAAATCACAGCACTTTTCTATCATTAGCCCTCTTTTGTTACAATGGTAGAATGATTGTCCAAAGTGCTCTCTAGTGTCTCCTTCTGTGTGTGTGTGTGTGTGTGTGTGTGTGTGTGTGTGTGTGTGTGTGTGTGTGTGTGTGTGTGTGTGTGTGTGTGTCACCAAACATATTTTGAGTTTCAAGCAGTTGATTACACAGTGTGTCGGCCACTTTGTATTTGTATGGGTCTGTGGGAGTGTGTGAGTGCGTGCGTGCGTGCGTGCGTGCGTGCGTGCGTGCGAGATCACAGAGATCGTGCTATGACTTAAATATATAGACTTATAGAATATATAATCACAGCAGTGATTAGAGGTAAAGCAGCTCTGTAATTCATAAATACAAATGTGTAATCTATACTTCTATACTTCTGTTTGGACTCCACTCCACTATCTAACCAGCTTGGCTGGAGATTCAGACCACCGAAAGATAATCACATAAATCCTCATTGAGAAAAAGAAAACCTCCCCTGAATTTGTTTTCATTTACTCTGATTTGGAGTAGCTTAATCCCAAATCTAGTGTAAAACAATTACCACATTAACCTCTACAGAAGGACAACACAGTGCCATATTATGTCCTCAGAGGAAACCCGAATCATGTCATTGTGATGGTGGAATGTGATTGGTTTAGCACCCCCATTCTTTCTCTTGGTAGCAGGATTAGAATGGACCATTTACCACTACTAGCACTAGTATACAACCTCAGTATGGGCAAACTGGGAGAGCTAAGCTGTGGAATACCAACATGGCTTACCACCGCAGACCAACCATCACGGCACTGGCACACACCGCCAGCAGCTTAGCTGTTGTGCCAACGAGGGTTTATACTGCAAGCTTGCCATTTGATGGCAGCAACAGCCAACCTATACGGTTCACAAGGAAATCCCCAGACAGGGTCTCTGTTGTGTGTTGTAATACAAGCCCAGAACAATGAGTAGACAGCCATCACCAGAGGATGGATTGGCCTGTCTGAACGAGGACTTTTCTACCATCTAAGGACACAGTCTCCATACAAAGGGGGGGGGGGGGGGGGGAGAAATAAGCAAAAGCCAAAAAGCTATTACATACCAAGTTGACATTGCAAAACCAAGCTCAAATGAAAAAGCACAAGTAAACATACAGTGTGACAGACTTCAAGGGTTCAAGGACTCCACAACGTTGTCATTTCAGACATGTAGGTACATGACACGGACAGACTGTGATACTCGGTCACTGCTGCATACAATCTGATCTAAAACAATAACGAAAGAAAGAGAGAAAACACCAAATCTGTCTATAGTGTGCTTTCCTTTCTTTCTTTCTTTCCTTTTTTAGAGGTACGCTATAGCAGCCCCTCCAACGTCTGGCTTTTGGAATTAGGTCATATGGCAGCCAAGTCTATGGACTTTGTTTAGAGCACTTTGAACAAACACTACCAGGCGCCCCTCACTTCACACAAGTGTGATTTTCTTTGTTTTTTTTGTAGCCTAGTAAACCACCCCGGCCACGGAAATGACATTTAAGGACAATGAAGTACTGTATATGTGGTTTAAAGTGTTTAAAACTGTGATAAAAATCAATCTTTACTTTTTCCAAGATGAATGACTGTAACTCCTTTTTTCCTGTTTGTCTTTCTCAGATGCTCTGTGCCTTGAGAGGCCTACGTGACACAAGCTGATCAGAAGCACCTATAAGTCACAAGCCCACCAGGACAGTATTATTCTCTCTGCTGTGTCCATTCACCAGAGGAGGGGTCATGATGTCATTGTGGACGCTAGGCCTCGCCCTCGTGTTGACCTCAGGAGCCTCAACCCTGAACATTCCCATGGAAGGTATTACCGTACTTTATCTATCCTGAAATGATAAATGAAGAGATACCATGGATTTGGATTTATTTGTTCTACTGTAACTATCATCTAGCAGCGCAGTGATTCTTAACTTGTGGGTCAGGTTCCCCAGGGGGGTCCCCAGATGACGGGGGGGGGGCAGCACAAGTGAGACTTCAAGGCAGCAACACATCACTCTTCCATAGGCTATAGATAGACCGTAAGGCTATGAAGCAATATAGAACTGAGCATAACGGGCAACGGATAATCTCTTAAAGACAATGGCATGTGGCACGGTGATTGGTTTAACTCATTCAGTGCCACCTGGTGGACACCAGTTTTGGCCCGAGTTGCCACCGAATCCCATTATAAATAAAATAAAGAAAATGTAATTCTATTTTGCATGTCATGTGAATGTCATCACCAGAATATATATTTAAAAAAAAAGAAAAAAAAGGCGTCCATAGGCGTCACGTGGCACTCTGGGACATAAAGGGGAGGCGTCCAAAGGCGTCACGTGGCATGGAATGAGTTTTAATAGAGACGGCACCCGGAGGCAACCCTGAGGCGAAATGGACATAGTGGCCGAATTTGGTATTGCAGCTGGAGCCAGCGCTGGTCCGTTGACTACTATCTTTTGCCACATAACCTGAAGAGTCCTATATAATACTAATTTCGGCACTATGGCTATTTGACATATTAGATTATTCTGCCGTGGACCGGCAGTCCGGCACCACTGACTCTGACCGGCCTGCGAAAGATTACTTGATAATCAGAAAATAAAATCACAAATGAAATCTGGCAGAACGAACTTGGACACATCAACATACAGCGTCTGCCAGGCTGCCAATTCTCAACAATACCATCACTGGTTGGCTTATTATTGTTTTCAGAACGTCGTTGTTTAATGGTTGTGACTCAACACTCATCTCTCGCTGATTGTAAGCAGCGCGCCATGGGTTGTGAAAGTGACACCTCCAGTGTCCTCTGAATGGAACAGAGAGCTACCTCTAATGTTCTCATTGTTAAAAGAAAATGCTAGTATTTACAGGACTTGGGAAAGGAAACGTCTCAAGCCTGCAAGTAGAAAGTAAAAAAATCACACCCATGTGAAGTGAGGGGCGCGCTTATTGTCTTTCCTTTCTCCCATCTCTAAATAAAATAGTCACTCTGCCTATAATTTGAGTCAAATGTTTCACATTTTGTTTACCATTGCTTTTCAAAACAATGCCATTTACTGCTTTTTATATAGAAATAAAATTGATATTATGCATAATTAAGTTCAGCCTTTTGGCCCGGCCCTCCAAAATATTTTCTGTTTCTCATTTGGCCCCTTGGGAAAAATAATTGCCCACCCCTGCAATAAAGCATTACACTTGTTTACAAGAGGGTCCACCTTGTTCAATTCATCAAAACATTTAGAGACGTACAAATAGACACTTCTATATAGCCAAAGAAAAGAAGGCAGTTGCATCTGCTTAAACGTTGGTTCCTACTCTGCGTCCTAATAAATAATCAGCACTTTGGCTATCAGTGTGTGCGGCCACTCTTTTGTCTTTTTAAGACTTATCTTTTATTCTTTTTAGATGTTTCTGCCATGAGCTGGCACCACTATTAAGACTGGTGTGTGTATAGCATCCTCCTGCACAGTCCAAAACTTTTCAGGCCATGACCCCCCAAAATAATATTTGAACTGGGGACCACCCTGACAAGCACTTGAGTTGAGGCATTACATTCAGTTTGTCTTGGTTTCACAGATGCAATTTGTGAAAATATGCTATTTGAATTATTATTTCTTACCACTTTCTTCGGTAATACATACCAATGTAATGTTTGACCATTTTTTATAGTACAGTTTGTTGATTACTTTTGATGCATTTTAGAGGTATTAAAACGTCTTAAACGTCCTGCACATATTAACTTACTGTTTACTGTTCAAGTGGCGGTCCGACCCACAGTTTGAGAACCGCTGTTCTACTCATTGCTCTCTCTCTCCCAAGTCACATAGCATCTTTTCAAAAAGCTTTGTGCAGAGACAAGAGACATTTGTCCTTGGGTCTTACCACCTCCAGGCTCTGGATGACTTACAAATTAAGGGTGAACTGCCAATCAAAGCCACAGTCGCAGTGTACGGTAGCGCACCGTGGTTGCTTTGCTCAGGGTTTGTGGTCTATGAAACAAAACCCTATACAGTAGGCCTATGTCTTGTTATTGTGTTTTACCATCAAGTCTACTCTAAAGCATTTCAGTTGTTATGACATATGCTGTCTGCAATGTTGCCTGCTGACATGGCCAAAACCCAAGACATTAGAGGAGAAAAATTCAAGGCGGTTGTGTTTTCTTCTGTTTCGCTTACCACGGCTGAATGCTGTCAAGTTGTTTGAAGTGTTATGCTGAGATGCTGTGGTAATGGGTTTAGTAGTTTGAAGACAACGTGCTGTATATATTGTTCATTCTGCATGTTGACTGTTTTCTGTGACCTAACGCAACATTTGTTTTGTTGTTGTTGTAACATTTGCATGTGGGTGTTCATCATACAGTGGAGCAGCCTCCCACCATACTGTCTCACACATCCAGTCCTGTTATCGCCCTCCCCCTCGATGACAGCATTACTATGCAGTGTAAAGCCAAAGGCAACCCTCATCCAGAGTAAGTGAAATCCATCTACTGTGCTCTGTTTTGTCTCTGTTGCTCTCCTCAATCGTTTTCGGAGAAATCCTGGCCCACATTGATTTACAAATTTGAAATATACCAAAGAATACCAGTGACTCGTTCCCATATGGCAGCCAAAGCTATAGTTTTATAGTACACATGTTTAATATATAATATAGTATAGTATGTATAGTTTACATAGATACTCCACTGTTACGCATGATTCATGATAACTTTTTATATATATATGTGATGTATGCCATGCTTTTGTTATTGCTTAATGTAAGTCGCTCTGGATTAAGAGCGTCTGCTAAATGCCTAAATTGTAAATTGTAAATTGTAAGCTATGTAGGCTATAGGTGTAGCATATATAACATCATCCTGGATTGCTATAAACTGTGTTGTTTATTCAACTATTTTGATGAATAATTGCTTCCAACAGATATAGGTGGACAAGGGATGGCAAAGACTTTATCATTCCCCACAACTCAGCGATGGAGGCCGAGCACAACGTGGGCAGTTTTCGGCTGAACAACAGCCGCCTCTCGGAGTTCCAGGGGAAATATCGATGCTACGCCTCAAACAAACTGGGAACGGCAATGACACAGGAGATTGCAGTTATTGTTCCCAGTGAGTAATAGTTTATTGAGTTTCATTGTGTTTTAAGATGAAGTTAGATTTTAAGCTTGATCTGTGATCTTTTATATTCTGTGTGGGGAAATCCGTCTTCTTGCCCCAACTATAGGCCTCTGAGCAGCACCTGGGGAACAGCCTTAGTTCTAAAGGCCAGTGCTTGGCAGGAGAATGTCCTTAACATGAATGTAATTTGGTGCAGGAAGAAACCAGTGCAACTGTGAACACAGGCGCTACGTGCAAACTCAACTAAGAACGTCCGCAATTGGGCTCGAACCCAAGATAGAAGCCTATAGATATTCTTGATTGAATGAAATGTAAATAGCACAAGATAGTCAATATGGATACAGTCTTATGTATATAATTCATCAACATAGCATAAAAATAACTAAATCATCAACAAATAACGCTATGGGCCCTATCTTGCGTCAGAGCCATTCAATCCGTAATTTGGGGTTTTAGCATTGCGTAATAGGCGTTCCCCCGTAAAAATTGCTATCTTGTACCCCAGCCTAAATCCTTAAAACACCTATCAGTTACATTATGCATAGGTGTGGTTTGTGCGTTACAATAATGAAACCAATCAACGTGCCACATGCCATTACCCCCAGTGCAACGTTGCCTTACACTATGGCCCATGGAAGAGCCACCCGGCGCAGCCTTGGAATACATTCATATTTGATACAGAGGGTTGTTTTGTGTGTCCAGTAGCTCCTCTCAACACAGTCTCACTGTATTGTCTCTCTATGAAACGGTATCAAGAAAAAAAGCAAAGTTCGGATTAATTAAACAGACTTGCACTGAGGCGAAATAGCATTGGAAGTGACACCCGTTGCTTCCTTACCATCTAGCCTTGAATTGCCTTTCAATAAAACCACATTTGGTTGACACAAGTACCATCTACGTGTTACTGATTATGGGGAATTTAATATTATTGTAATCCATAAAATATTTGCTGCATGCACAATGGAGTGATGAAACTGAACGAGCGAATGCAAGCGCGCACAATGCACAGCACAAATCAAATAACTTCTTTGAATAGACAATTATATAAACACAATCACAGAGATTTTATTTGTAGAGAATTAAGACTGTATGTTCTGCAACATTGTGTGTCGAGGCAGCTCCAAATTAGGAGCGCCTTCTTCTATCAAACGGAATTGGCATTGTGGGTGGTTTGAGGAGGCGCTCTCCGCTGTCCTAAAACTGTGTGGGCAAGATAGCAATTTCAAGGAAAGCGCATCAACACGCCCACGGCCACACCCGCACCCGCAAATATAGGAGTCGGCAAAATGTATAGTGGGTTGCGTGGCCGCAAGATGCCGTTTGCGGATAGTGGAAGGTTCTAAACCCGCTATATGCGGGTAAGGCATGCGTTAGAGCCCTATATGTAAAAGGAGAAAAGGGAAAAAATGTCAGCAACTGCCTATCCGGCCGACTCGACGATGCAAACCGGGAAAGTTGGAAACGCCTGCCCCATTCAAAACTATAGTTGTACCCGTTGTCAGAGTACCCGTTGTACCCATCTATCCTGCCTGTATATGAGCGTATCGGGTTTGTTTATGGTTATGTCTGAGTCAGAGTGACGTGGCCACCTTTAGCCAATTTTAATGACGACATTTTGGCCTTTTTCTTTCCTATTCTTTACTTATAATGGGAAGAAAGTCTATCAGATTATATATACCGGTACTATGTCCTTTTTTCACAGAGGTCCCCAAGTTTCCAAAGGAGAAGTCTAAGCCTATTTTTGTTGACGAGGGCCAACCCATCATACTACGCTGTAATCCACCAGAGGGTGTGCCCCCACGCCTGATCTACTGGATGAATATTGGTAAGTCAACTGAGACTCTATAATCGAGTTTGTAACATTAATGTTGGGGGCTTTTTTTCTTGGCATTCTTTTAGACATACAATACAAATACACACACTTATTATCTCCACATTATACCCTCTATGTTTCCTTCCACTAACAGAGAAAATTGTTTTTTTTTCTTTTCGTGTTAATGGCCATCTTAACTCTGTCTGAAGTGGCATTTAAATAGCAATTGGGAGTTTTGCTGCCAGCCTTAACGACTGGTGATACTTCTTTCATGCATA
The DNA here is from genome assembly GCF_951216825.1 of Electrona antarctica. Taxonomy (NCBI): domain Eukaryota; kingdom Metazoa; phylum Chordata; class Actinopteri; order Myctophiformes; family Myctophidae; genus Electrona; species Electrona antarctica. The sequence continues at coordinate 44,083,055 of NC_136807.1, forward strand.
CGCAGTGTGTATAGCAGTTCTGATAGAGTTATTCCTGGCTGCAGAACAAGTATCGAGTGGAATATCACTTGGAATATCACGTGTCCAATTCTTATTTCTTTTTAAAAAGATATTTGGGGTATTTTTATTGATAGTCCACAGTGAAGAGAGACAGGAAACAGGGAGAGAGAGTCGGGGAGTGACATGCAAAAGTCTGCCGGGCTCGAGAATCGAACCCTCAGACTCGCTGTCGGTTATCAAAACCTATATGGTATGCTCCTTAACCACTCAGCTATCAGCACCCCCGATTCTTATTTCAAGTCGATTTTCTTTTCGACTTTAGAACATTTTCAGATGCATAACACATCTAGATTCCTAGTGGGGATTTTGAAGATTGCCACTCAGATGTAATATTTAAAAGACAATTTCCCAGTAAAATGTGAATCACAACGTCATTAAAGATGTATGAAGGAGAATATTCCCTAGGTACAGCTTGATTTATTTTCATTCTAATGTTACCCAAAATCAATTTCTACCTCACAAGACCTTTACAAATTCCATTTTAAGAGTTGTATTTGCAATTATATTTTTGGCATCCATTTCATGGCTTGGCACAGTTTAAATTACATAATTAGTTTGTTCGATTCCAGACAGTCAATACAAGTGCAACGACATGCAACAACATGCTAACATGCTCATGCAGGCCACTCTGTGCTGATGTATTCGTGCATCCACATGCGCACGCACGCACGCACGCACGCACGCACGCACGCACGCACGCACGCACGCACGCACTATATATATATATATACACACATACATCTTCTTTTCACAAATGAATGCCCTATATATTTTATACTTCGTTGTATGAGTGTTGAAAATAGCCCATGACACCACAGTGCGCCATGATGCGATCTTTTACGAACTTAAGTGTTATATGTACGCTATTAAAAAAAGAAAGAAAGAGAGAAAGTGTCAAATTCTGTTTTATAGGCCTACATACGAAAAGAAGACCTTGTGATGAAATAATAACTACTGTTCAATGGATCCATTGAAACAGCTCCTTTTTTCCATTTTCTGAAAAGTAACGTTTTTACTTTAGACATACGGTACACGGTTTCCGCCCCCAACAGTGATGACCAGGATTCTCTCTTGAATGCAAGGGAAACAACAACCAATGAGTCAAATAGCATTTTCTCAAAAACAAGATGTTAAATACTGGCAATGGGTTGTCGAATGAATGGCACAGGCAGTGACCCGAGACTTGCATAATGGCTCTATCCAACTGTTATATATGGCTCCATACAGCTGAATACACTGCCATGGTGCGCTCACGGAGACCACTGGGGATCTATAAAGGAAAGCTCTCAAGGGCACATCCATTTGTGTCCTCTCTACTGTATATGAAGCCAAGCTGAACTGGAATACTGATGTCATGTAAATTCACCTGAGTGCCACCCACTTCTATCCGTCTGGCTACGCGAGGCTAACCCATGCACTTCCTGACTGTGAACTGTCATTGAAATACAACGAACGTCTTTGTGTGCTTTGTCACGTTGGCGTATCAGGTGGGCTTTCATTTGGTGTCATAAACTATCAATTCATCGCAGAGAAGCTATCGAAGAGCAATAGCGACCATGACTCCTCTGAGTGTATTTGAAAGGTCCAGAGGTCACGACCAGGGATTAGATTCCATGCCATCAAATATTGTACCCTAGTGAGAGATCAAACAGCATGTTGTCATTATCTCTCTGTTGCTTCTGTACAACTATACTTGTGGGACACAAGTTATTTTCCTCAGCATCCTTACACATGCCGTTACCCAGTATGACCGATGTCCTCTTATCTTCTAGGCCTTGAGCACATTGAGCAGGATGAGAGGGTATCTATGGGCAACGACGGCAACCTATACTTTTCCAATGCCTTAGAGATGGACAGTCGTCAAGACTATTGCTGCTTCGCCCATTTCGCCAAGATACGAACCATCGTCCAGAAGAGCCCCATGGCTGTGGTGGTCAACAACTGTAAGTTCACAGAAATAGTCCATGTTGCTTTATCTAATACATTTGCTTCGGAAAAAACAACTAAGATCTCAACAGAAACTACTCTTAATAAACACGAAAGTGATTCATAGTAAATAAGATGGATTCCAATTTTTCTCCTTACATGGAGCTCGTTGCATTACAACTTCTTCATGATGACTCAGTGAAAACCACAGTTGTAACAGTGCAATAGCCTACCTACTGTATTAGTTGTATGTTCTGTTAAGTGCCAGGGACATTAAGACGAGCTGAATCTATTATTTATTTTTTTATCCATATTTTGAAAATTCCTCTAATCTGGTGTGTAGGTGATGACATGCACATGACATGCACAATAGAATTACATTTTCTTTATTTTCTTTATAATGGGCTTCGGTGGCACAGAAGACCAAAACTGGTGTCCACCCCCTGGCACTTAATACTGTACTGTATACTGTAGCTGTTTTATCCAAAAGATAAGTTATAAGTGAGTAGACCGCAGGTGATTTGTTTGAGCCACTTACTCTTTTCTCAAATGAGCAGATCAAGAAGATATTGCTATGTTTTGTCATAGACTGATAGGCTTAACATGTCCCTTACAAATACCACATACCAAGGACTGATCGAGGCATGCCTTGTCATCCTTAAAGGACCACTTCACCACTTTTCAACCTATCTTCATATAATAGGTCCTCACTAATAATCATGAAAAAATGGCGCAATTTATTTCTACTCAGTCTGTGTCTCATAGGAGGGCTGTTCAGAAACCGTCTTCCAGTGACATCATCGATGGGGAATACAAGCTAATAAAAACTGCAGGCTTTCTAGTCCTGAAAAGTTGCAATGCGAAAATGGAAGCCATCGTTCTCACGATAATGAAAATCTAAAGTTTTTTGTAAAGAAAATCTTGTTTAAAAAATAATCTGCCTAATGATGATGTCACTGGAAGACGGTTTCTAAACTGCCCACAGCCCTCCTATGAGACAGAGACTGAGTAGAACAAAATCGTGCCATTTTATCGTGATTATTAGTGAGGACCTATTATATGAAGATAGGTTGAAAAGTGGTGAAGTGGTCCTTTAAGTTTATTTTCATGTACAGTCATTCATGTAAGTCAGTTATGGCACATGGCAATGAACACAAGCCCTTGTTAGATCAGTTGAAATAAAACGCCTGAGTTTCTGAGACTAGACCAGTATTAATCCTGCTTAATGTGACTTCTGTTGCACTGAACCCAAAGTGGATAACATTAAATATGAATGTTCAGATTTCATTCAAGCCTTTATAACAGAGATTACAGACCAAGCCTTTTGATATTTGTTCAAAAATACATCACAGTCTGCCTAATTTAACAGACATAAACGCCTGTGTTGATGTGTTGATGAAATGTGCATTGATTAATAAATACATCCAAGTGACCAAGCTTTTCTGTTGGCAGCCAGTGGCATCCCAGAGAGAAGACCTAGCCTCTTGGTGCCCTCTGGTGTTCAGACAGAGGTAGTGCTGGTGAAGGGAGAGGAACTGAAGCTGGAGTGCATAGCAGAGGGATTGTAAGTTTATAATTATCATCTGAGGATCAATATTATATCCCCATTGTACTATGATATATCATCAAGATCATCAATACTTTGTCATTGTGTTATGCAGCCCGACTCCTAAGCTGGATTGGATCAAAATGGGAGAGAAACTTCCTGGACGCACAAATATAAAGAATTTTGGGAAGCTGCTGACCATATCTAATGTAAACGAGAAGGACAATGGAAAGTACATGTGTAAGGCCAAGAACTCTGTTGGAGAAGATAGCCACTACTTTGATGTAATAGTGGAAGGTAAGTCAACACAAATGATAGGTATACAATATACATTCATAGATTGTATTATGATGAAAATACAATTAATCTATCTATATAGACATGGTAAAGTGTAGAGAAATGGGTTTTAAGAAAGGATTTAAGGTGTCATGTTTGGTCCCTGTATTTGACTTATCTTTTCAAACAGGAGTCAATTCATATTAAAAGTACCGCATTCACAGCTGCCTAACTTCACACAAACACGTTCTTTTCATCGACACGTTTTAGAGCCCCCAAAATGGTTGTCAGAGCCTCCTGAGGACCAGCTGGCTCTGATCAAGACAGATGTTCACATCAAGTGTGCAGTTGTCGGGAAACCACGGGTGGAGATCACATGGCGAAGGAATGGACAGATTTTAAATGGTAAGTGAGTCACCTCACCCCACTCATTTTGTCTTTTCCCCCAAATTAGATTTTGTGTGTGTATGTGTGTGTGTGTGTGTGTGTGTGTGTGCGCGCGCTTAATTTTCTTAGAAAACCCTTTTTTGGTTATTATTATTATTATATATTTGTTTTAGTCTGCATGCCTGCAAAATATCCCTATGTTGATGTCCTTTGCCAATAGGTTGCGGTGGAACTGTTCCCAGATACCACAGATGATATACTGTAGTACACGCTTCACTAAAAGGTTTCTAAATGGAACAGAAAAGGTTTAGCCAGCTTCATTTATGACCCCATAAAACCACATTAGCCCTACTGTATACTGGTTCAATGCGGCAATCATTGGGAGGACAGGGCCTTTGGGTTGCTCAGCAGGCTAAAGTGAATACTGTGTTCTTTCACGGGCACATGTTTGAATCTAGCCTTTGACCTTTGTTGCGTGTAAGACCTACAGTATATATATATATATCACCCGTTATACCCATCAGTCTCTCTTGCTTACAGAAACAGAAAAGAACTCTGGCTCTGAAAAAGAGGTGCGATCGCTCATTGTGATCCTAAGATTTAAATAAAGGTGGATGGCAGTAACTCCACAGAGGTTGGTCCAACTGGAGTACATTATTGGAGTGTGGACTGACTGGTGGCTGGAGAGGTGTCAGTTCACCTCCTGGGCACTGCTCCCCTGTGCCGCTGTGTGGCAGCCCACCACCACCGCTATGTGGCAGCCCACCACCACTCCACACATGTATGAGTGACTATAGGCCCTGTGTGTGTATATGTCTGTATTTCAAATTTATTTGTGTGTGTAAAACTGAGTGGAGGGGGAAAAAACTCCCCATGGGGATTAATAAAGGTAATCCTTTTAAAAGAACAACAGGGGGCTGGTGTAAGCACCACGTGGCCCTCTGGTGGCTGTCTTTATAGTTCAGGGAAAAAGGCTTGATTTCTCCATAGGACATATTTGATGAAAAGGAATGCATCACATTCATTAAATAGTAATGCAGTCTCCATATTAAACAGTGCAACTAACTTCACAGACTGTCTACTGTAATAACTGTGTAGACAAACAGCAGTTGAGAAATAGAAAGTGATTTGTGAACTGCAAAATTCTTACATCTTATTCATTTTAAAAGAACACACATTAGAATCAGCATGTGTGCATTCTCAGCAGTATCTGACCACAACATGATCCCCATGGTTTGGTTGTGCATAATGTATGTATGTATGTATGTATGTATGTATGTATGTATGTATGTATGTATGTATGTATGTATGTATGTATGTATGTATGTATTGTATATCTATATATATCTATATATATATATCTATATATATATATTCTTTTTTTTTCTGTTTCAGATGACGCTTCAAGTGACCTGCGTGTGTTTGACGACACCCTGGTGATACACAACACCAGGTCCGAAGACAGCGGGGTCTATCAGTGTGAAGCTTCCAACAGACATGGCAGCCTCATGGCCAATGTTATGATCATGATCATGAGTCAGTACTCTAGCTTTTACATTACATACTCCTACACACGCTTTTTATAGACTAGCAGGTCTTGAGAAAATAAATGGGAAGTGTCTTCATAGCTGTTTGACAGTTTGTTCCTCTTTATCTCACACACATTCCTGCACTCACACGCGCACACACCTCACACGCACGCACGCACGTACACACGCACGCACACGCACACGCACACACACACACACACACACACACACACACACACACACACACACACACACACACACACACACACACACACACACACACACACACACACACACACACTGTATGAGCTAGAAGACTAGGGTCTTTCATGTAGTAAGAGGGTTCACAGCATTGCAGAGCCTCAAGCATTTCCTTCACTGCCATTCTCCTCACTGACAGTCTGTACATATTCCATGTCCGACAGATGTTCTTGGACTAACTTCAAGCAAACACTGCTTTGTGTGCATGACATACTGTAACTCATGGAAGTGAAGCTGGTTTACAAAACACCACCTGTTTAATGAAGGCAGTTCACGTCTTTTCTTACAGCACAGAGTGTTCTGTGTGCTTTGCCAGCTGAAAAAACAACCCTGTGAATTTCTTGTCAGATACAGCATGCACATAGTATAGTATTGTTGCTGCACCCCAATTTGCCAAAATACAAAATACACCAATAGTGATTTACAAATTCTTATTGAAGATGAGTATCTATGTTTGATACAGAAAAGGGTAGATACTGTAGTTTGCCTGCCTTATATATAATATAGCCCCTATAATGGTTCTAGATTGAACCACTTAATATGGTTTATGTGGATCCATGTCGGGTGCCATATAGAACCGTTTTAGATACTTTATTGGACCGTTCAGTTACGTAAAAGAGTGCCACATTGGGTTATTCTTTACAGAACCATATTAGGATTTAGTGTCTTTAGATAAAGCCAGATATAAAACCTTGTTACAGTTACGTACGGAATTGCAAGAGTGTCGTTTGTTGTAAGAGTGTAGGCTGCTGATTCTTCTTCTCTCTGTCAATAGACATGGCTCCTATGATGCTGACCAGGGACAACCATGTGTATTCTGTGGTGCAAGGACAAGCTGTGATGATGAACTGTAGTGCCTTCAGCTCTCCACCACCACACTTCAAATGGTGAGGTCTTAAAGCACTTTAACTACTTGGTGACATATAGCTCCCTTCTTCCGGGGGAAACATTCTGCAAAACAGCCAATCTACAAGATCACTACGCATTGACGTGTTGTATCATGTATATTAGGGTTTAAGTGGTTCAAATGTACACTACGTAGTACGTACAGGTATTATTGTACTGTATGTGTTGCTGAGTTTGGTTTGGTGCACAGGAAATAACCACTTACACCATACACAATTACACATAGGACACAGGGGTCCTCATTCACAAAGGAGAAATACGCAAGAGTGTAACGGAAGCGGAACGGAAGCGTAAACTGATGCGGGAAATTCCGTCCGATCACGCAACGTTGTTTTGCCGTGCAATTCAAAGAGCGGTGTGTACCACAGGTACGCAGGTGTATGTTGTGAGGTACGCAGGTGAATGCGAGCGGGTGCCAAATGATCGGAAAATCAGCGGATAACTTCATTTGCATTGATCCAGCCCCATTTCACACCATAAAAGGCGTCAAGCATGACTCAGCAGACAGCAGTAAAAAAAAAAGAAAGAAAAAGAACTATAGGCCTTACAGCTCAAACGAAATAGAGGTCCTCCTGACGGAGTGCAACAAAATAATGATATTTTCCAGTATAGTGGCTTCACAAATTAAAATAAAAATGATTGCTGGAAAGAAATTAGGCTATATTAGGAAATTAAAAGAAAATGATCTGACCATGTCAAGCGCCGGAGCGACGACCACCACCTGCAGTCTCTTTTTTTACATCCATATACCATTACATTTGTGCGTGATTCTTTATATTGTCTATAGCCTACCATTAAACTATATAAATCATTTTCCCAAGCTTACAAAACGGTGAACGCTGCTCCGCACCGCTGCAGCAATGTCAAGCTGACTTACGGTATAAAATGCAGCTTGGCCATTTATTTATTTAAGTTCGGGACCAAGGCAGCAAGCTAGCGTATACTTGGCAATTATATTATAAAGCCTTTTCTTTTCTATTAAACAATTGCTCACTCACACCTTTGCAGAGGTAAAACATATATCCGATATTTTTATCAGAGCTGCATTGATTCATGCGGGGAATAGATTAATATCATCTCACTGTCATCTGTCTGAATGCCATGTGGAGAATGGATTTGTTCTGATCATGGACACGTATAGGCATAGGCCTATAGCTATTTAAAATTTCAACCATATACGGCGGGTAGCCTCCTCTTTGTCAGATCTAAGTGCAGGTTCATTTATGATGATGTCATATTAAAATGATTCGCGAATTTCGCGGGACATTTGGCACCAAACTTGATTGATCTCATCAATGTAGTAGCCTACAGCCCAGCTATAAGTTCCCCATATTATAATTAATTAAGGTGCACTGGCTTAAAACTATGACTGGCCGAATTGCACGCGCTGATGCAATAATGTGGACTTCTATTTTTGTATAGGGCTAATTCATTTTCCAATGAATTCGTACAGTGCAGAATGCAGATAAGTGTATGTTCTTATTATAATTGTGAGTTTGTTTTTTAACATGCAGCGCGAGTCCGCGAGAGCCGATCTACAAGCTCACAACGCGTTGCACTGCGAGTAGAAAGCTGTCAAGTGCAGCGCAATCGCGCATGCTAGAAATATCCTAATAAATAAATAAAAAGGTGTCGGGTTTGCAGGGGCAGTTTCTGTATGGGACTCTAGGCTAACCTGCCTCTAGAATGCATGCATTTAGGCATCCAAGTGATACTTGGCTTTTATATAAGCTATCATTTTTTTATGTGCTGACCAATGTTTTGGACACATTCCTACATATTTTATCTGAGATTTGGGGACTTTTAATTGATTCAGAATGAAGACTAAAGCCTTCTGAATAAATCTACGCAAGCAGTACACGACCCTCTGAGCTGGCGCTGCTTTTAGCGGAGATTCCGACCATCCGACGTCACCGTCAAGTTCACGTTCAAGTTCATGAATTCCCACGTAATGTGGGAATCCACGTAAATGCCTGTCCGCTCACGCTCCGCTCACGTTACGTAACGGTATGAGCGTAAACGCCGTTGTGAATGAGGACCAGGGAGAGCAAAACAATGGGAGCTTTTATCCACATATTATCTGATGCTTTCCTGCATCTTGCACCTTCCTTCTCATAGTTTACACCTGAGGCCATAATGTATGAACGTTCTAATAGTGCTAGTCAAGAACTCAAATGAAAAGAGAGTGGGAGAAATTGGCTTCAGAGCAGTGCATTGTGGAAGAAATAACAAGTGGTGGGACTTCAAAGAAAAGACTCAAGACTCAAACTGGCATGGCTGCTGTCAGTGGCATCGTCAAGTCACCCATGTCTAGGCCATGGGACACAGCGATGCCCAGACTTGTTGAGAATTGAATTAGCCCAATCATTCATGATTTGTCCCAGCTGGGTAAAAGTGCACTGAACCAGAGAAATTAAAATGTAATCTAAATATAATGGGGAATCATTCTTATCTGATCTTGAATACACCATGAGTGCACAAATGTTAATGTTGCTTTGAAATATTATTGGACTCATAACACAGCATATCGTTACTGCATCTCATTGGTGTCAAAATACTCTCTGAAAATCTAAGTATAGGACCTGCAGAGTATATGGAGTGTTACGCATGCACCTGCGTAACACTCGGTCAGCATCCTTTTCATGCATACGCACCCTTCATTGCGAACGCAGTGAGCATTTACTATGAGACCCAGCAGATCATGTCTGTCTGTCTGTCTGTCTGTGTGTGTGTCTGTGTGTCACGCTGTAACACCACCCGCCCGCCACCAGAGGGCGCAGCTGTATCACACACAAAAACACACACACACACACACATGCACGCACACATGCACGCACGTGCATCGCACGCACGCACGCACAAAAAAATCATATATATATATATTTTTTTTTAAATAATTAAAAAAAAGAATAAATAAAATAAAAAAATAAGAGGAAAAAAAAGCTCTGTGTGTGTATGTGTGTCAGACTGCCACAACAGCTGCGTTCGCTTCCCGCGTTCACGCGTCTTACTTGTACATATAGCCCTGTAGTTCATTCTGACCACATGTGAATTTACACTCGTTTCACATCATCTAGTTCTGTCCTGTTTTTCACCACCCTGTTGTCTGTGGTACTGTGAAGTAAAATGTGCAGTAGTGCACAGAATTGCTTTCAGCCCACACAATCAGCCTCTCATCTAGTCATTCTATTAATTCTGAACCTATTCATCATGTTTGCGTGCCGTGGTGTTATGTTGACACTGGTCTTTGAAGAGATAATCATCTTCTTTTGGAGCAGAACTGCCCTTGTTTAATCCCAGAAACAGCTGCAGAGAGGAGAGATGATATTTGCAATTCAGACATTTGCTATTCAACGTTTTTCAGATTTTGCCCCAGACACGTAAACTAGGGATACTAGCTTTCTATCTGCTAGATCTTGTTAAATTATATTATCATCATCACGATAGCGTTGCTTTAGTCAGATATGTTTTCAACATGATGTACTTACCACTTACCTTATCTCATTTCCCTTTTCTTAAGGATTGGGATAAAATCTCTTTAATTAAAGTTCCATTCAGTTCCGATCTACATTTACATCTACATTTCTTATCAAAGCAACTTTCTTATCGTGGATCCATCATTTTATCAGAGCAATTAACTCATGAATCAGTTAAGAAAACCAGGTTATTTTAGCGTTTTATTTTGAAATATTGAGGAAAATTCACTCTGAATTGATTGAACTGGAAATTAAATAACTATAAGCATAAACATAGCCTAAAGCCTATCATACCCTGATTTTCAAGACGTAACTAATGCTCGTGAGATCATCATACCCGGAAGTTATGCGGGAACGCCTACTGAGTGTAAAAAAAAAACTACTTTCTGGCCTTGACAGCCCATACATCCAAACAGAAAAGTCCTACCTGATTGTATAAAACAATTAAACTCACCAACATTGCAACTGTACGGAAAGCTTGAATTATCCTTTCCATCTGTTTTTTTTCCTTCTTTTTTGATAAAAATTCACCAGAGTGTCAGAGTTGGGAAGTGCTCGTTTTCAAAGATGCAACGTCCTGCTGCCTCATGCATTATGTGCAATTTAGAAGAGGAGGACCCTTGAGTGATTTCCAACGAGTGCTTCTAAAGTCCAATGCTCCATGCTGCTTAATGTTTTGCCACTCAGTCTAGATGAGGGGGCAAACACACCAGTCCTAGTGGAAAAGTAATGCATGTGCATACTCTCCATTGAGGTTATTTTCAGCGAGCCACACAGTCGTACAGTGAAATGTAAATTCGGCCTAAACCTGACTTGACACAAATGTTCATCCCAAATGCAGTCTGAGTGCAGTGACTAGTGGCCCAGTTCAATCCCAGGCTCCCCGCTTTGGATAAATGCGCTATTGCACCATTTACACAATAAAGTTTTCTGCACAAACTACAAAATTCCCTAGGCCTAAAAACTGTTTATCAGAAATTCTAAACATGATGACTCATAGGTGATTTATGATAGCACCAGGATATGTGTGTTTTGAGTAGACCCACTATCTACTTTATTATGGCTCAAGAGGAACAGCGGCCGTGTTGGAATCGGAAGGTTCCCGGTTTGATCCCCGGCTCCTCCTGGCTGCCTGTCGAAGTGTCCTTGAGCAAGAGACACTGAACTTCTAACTGCTCCCGATGAGCAGGTTGGTGCATTGCATTGTTTCCTCAGCCGTTGGTGTGTGAATGTGTGTGTGAATGGATGAACCTAATGCACATTGTAAAGCGCTTTGTTGCACCATTTTGCTTTTAACGGCATGTATGATCTTTTTCTCTCTAGGTCCCAAAAAACTGTTGAGGGGGAAAGAGTCATCCATTACCCGAATGGGTCACTACAAATATCTGGAGCAGCGAGAGAGGACAGTGGGGAGTACGTCTGTTTAGCCAAGAACTCAGAGGGGGAGTCAAAAGTCACCGCTATGCTAGACGTGAAAGGTATTTCAGCAACATGGACAGTCCATTGCTTTGCATTTACATGTTCAGTGTACACATCATTACATTATTGTTATTTGCTGTCTGTTGTTTTTTGGAGGAGTTTTTCACAGGAGTTGAAAAACTGCAGCAGGAGAAGAAGAAAAATGTGAATAAAAACCCAAAGGTCTTGGGCTTGAATCCCTAAATAGTCAATAGCCAATAACTTTGTTTTGCATCAATTTTTGCATTTATTGTCTCCACCAGGCCGAAGGCATGGGGAGAGAGTATGTTTTGCACTCCGTCCGTGTGTGTGTGTGTGTGTGTGTGTGTGCGTGTGTGTGTGTGTGTGTGTGTGTGTGTGTCCTTCCTTCCGTCCTTCCGTCCGTCCGTTATCAGCTAATCTCCGGCACCGTTGGCCCGATCCATGCCAAACTTTGCACACACACTCCCTGGATGCCAAGCACGAATCTCTGCCCCAAATATTCCTCAACGGCCTGTGATAGCGCCACCATGAGGCCGATTTAGGCAAAACACATTTCTGTAGATAACTCGTAAACATTTTATCCATACATCACACAATTCGGTATACACTATCTCCATAGTCATGTGATCAACACAGATCTGCACAATTTCCCATCTTCCATCCTGTTTGGCTAAGATTGGCTTCCAAAGATGACATGATTGGTCCGTTTCGAACAAAATGCCACAAATCACAAACACAGTGTCCAATTTCCATGAAATTATACACGCACATTTCCACTAGGCCGAGGACGACATGCCACTATTTTTTTCCAAAATCAGCCTCACGGTGGCGCTATAACAGGCCAATTCCTGTTTTTACCTATAACTGCATCGACAACTTATGTATGTGCACTCCCTAGAGGCCATGGAAAACATTCTCCCTGCATCCCTCCACATCTGCCGGTTATAGCGCCACCATGATGCCGATTTCTGCAAAACCCATTGTTTATGTAGTCGCACAGATTTCATCCAAATCTCACGCAAATCGGTACATATGATCTCTGTAGTCATGTGATCAAGACGAGCCTGTTGGATTTCTCAGATTCTACACTGATTAGCTAAGATTGCCTTCCAAAGTTTTCAGGAGTAGCCCGTTTTGTACAAAATGCTGCAAAATGTCCTGCTCATCCAGAATTATATCCTCAGAGATGCTATGAGTGATCTGGCTCTGCATTTCCTCAACAAAATGAAGACAATTGTTGCAAGAAACAAACAAACAAAAAAACATTTATATTACTCCTAAACATTTTGCCAAACATCACACACACTCCTATCCTCCTGGTGGAGACCTGTGCCCAGAAGGGCACTTTTTCTAGTTTTTAATCTAGTCTTGTGACCTTGACCTGAACTTCCCTTGAACTGTACCTACCGTATTCTACAAACTGTTAATACAATTATCAATCAATCAATCAATCAATCAATCAATCAATCAATCTTTTCAAATAGAATCTTATGAAAAGCAATTATAATATCTTTTAGTATCTTGCATAATAAGTGCAAATTATCTTTAAATTTGTATTCATCGAGCAAACTAGGAAGTTCTTTCTAAGTTATATTCACTTCACATGGAAAGTAGTTACTTCACCAAAAAACTATATAAACAAATGAGAAAAAGAATATACAAACTCTGTGATGCTCCTCATATGCTCCAGTCAAAGACAATGTATTAATTTGCTTATTTCCGTCTTTCTATTTCTTGGTTGTTTTGTTTACAGATCCCACTAGAATCGTGGATCCACCCAAGGACTTGCACATTGTCAGTGGAACCACAGCCCAGCTGATATGCAGTGCTGCTTATGACAAGACCCTGGGGACCAGCTTTCAGGTTTTATGGACTAAGGACGGGGAGGACATCGTTCTAGGCTCCCCAGAACATTCCAGGTGCAGTCTGCCTCATATTTCTTATTTTTTATCTACATTTTATGTAAAATATAAAATTAATTAACTAGAAATGTACTCTGTCAAGGTGCCAACTTGCTCCTTGCACACAAGTAGGCCATACATGGCCTACTTGTGCGCAAGCAGAGTGCGCAAGTACGGCTACTAACAATTTGATTACTACTGCTGTTATAAATCCTTTAGACCCGTTATTGACCTTATACCAACCTTGAAACGTACCTTAGTTATGTCACCATCAACATAAGGGAATAATAAGGGACCACCATTCTTACCCCGACACACACACACACACACACACACACACACACACACACACACACACACACACACACACACACACACACACACACACACACACACACACACACACACACACACACACACACACACACACACACACACGTCATACTAATAATAGTAATCATAAGTTAATAAAGTTAATAACACGCATGGACGCATGCATGGACGCACGCATGAACGCATGAACGTCAAAACATTCAAGTATCAGAAGATGATGTTACCCACGTAAAGTAATGCGTACGTACGCACGCACGCACGCACGCACGCACGCACGCACGCACGCACGCACGCACGCACGCACGCACGCACGCGGACATGTGGAAAAGTTAAACATGCAGAGTGACGCATTTACGTGGGTAACATCATCTTCTGATACTTGAATGTTTTGACGTGTAGAGTTTCATTAGCACAAATGTGATAAAAAAGGCTGCAGCTGTTGATCCCTTGATGATTCGCTGCTAGATGTGTGTGCGTGCGTGCGTGCGTGCGTGCGTGCGTGCGTGCGTGCGTGCGTGCGTGCGTGCGTGCGTGCGTGCGTGCGTGCGCGTGAGTCCTCCCCCGCACAATCAGAAGCACTAAAGTTTCAAAGAGACATATACCTGCCAGACGACTATAGGCTACAATACAAAGGCCGAAAGGCATGCATTTGCATTCCAATGGTGATTGAGGGTCGCTCTATGCGCAACGGCCAATGCGCTGTCCACTAATAGTTCTCAGGTCTGGTGTGTGTCCCCTCTTTGTCCCCTCGTGTTTTCAAATGGATTTGATACAACGGGAAAACTTGGGATTCCAGTGGCACATGTCCTGCGGACAGGTGCCGGTCTGCGGACCGGTGGTTGGGAACCTCTACACTAGAGGTTCGGGCCGCTACACGGCCGTCACATCTAGAGTTCATGCCGCTATCACAGCTACATTAATAATAATAATAACTTTATTTATATAGCACTTTTCTGGACGGAGTCACAAAGTGCTGTACAACAAATTCAATAAAAGCAGGAAAATTGAACAAAATTAGATAGATGCAACATAGCAAATCAACAACTTACAGCCAGCTGGCCAACAGTAGAAACCATATTTAAAGATGCAATGTAAAAAACAACAATGTAATAGATAAAAATAGATAAAAATACCGACAAAGTTTAGTGAAAAAACATTTAACGGGGCAGGGGGGGGGGAATGCTTTTCTGAACAAATACGTTTTGAGAAGTGATTTAAAAGATGCAATGGTATCTGCTTGTCGGATGGTTTTGGGAAGGGTATTCCAAATGTTAGGGGCACGGATGGAGAAGGCTCGTTCTCCCTTGTTTACGCGATGGAATTTCTCGGGAACCTTTAGGAGAGCCCCGTCTGAAGACCTAAGGGTACGGGGAGGGTTATAGGGGTGTAGGAGATCAACAAGATATTGGGGTGCCTGGCCCATTTGTACCTTAAATGTTAATAAAAGGATTTTAAAGTCAATTCTAAAAACAACAGGAAGCCAGTGAAGTGCAGCCAGAGTGATGTGGTCCCTTGTCAGGAGTCTGGCGGCAGCATTTTGGACAAGTTGTAAGCGGGAAATCGATGTATGGGTTAGGCCTGTGGTTAGGCCTGTGTATAGTGGATTACAATAGTCTAAGCGTGATGTGATGAATGCATGGATAACTTTTTCTAGGTCGGGGACTGTTAAAAATAGCTTGATTTTAGCTATGCTTCTTAATTGGAAGAAGCATGCTTGCACAGTTTTTTTTATTTGGATGTCAATGAAAACCCCAAGGTTTTTGGCTACCGGTGTGATGTTCATAGCCATGTCTGCTAGGCTGTTTTTTAGAATGTCGGTGTCGCTTGGAGGGCCAAAGAGAACTATTTCGGTTTTATTACATTGAAACGCCAATCTCACTGATATGCCCATAGAGATCTGTCAGTCCATATACAGTGTAGCCAATTTTAACATAGGATATTGTTGGTTGGTTGGCTGGCTGAATTGTTCATATGCCAATAACTTGTATAATAATAACTTGACTGAATGTTTTATCTGTTTTAATATTGTAGACACTTTGCGAATGACGTCATGCTGCAGATCATGAACGTCAACCAAAGCGACCAGGGAACATACACATGTTTTGCCAGGACTAACCTAGATGAAGACACTGCCTCAGCAGTGCTCACAGTGCTCGGTAAGAGAGGCTACTGCATAATGCATGACATTCATCATGGCATATTGTTACCGTAACACATCCTTGGAATGAAGTACAATGTTGAAAATAACATCGATAATTGAAAAGCCACTCTCTCGCTTACAGTTGGAGGCCATCGATATTGTCCTTTTCTTTTTGCTGAGGTTTGCGTGATCTGCGCAAAAGGACAGTTAACCCATTTTGGGCGGGAACCCCTTTTGGTGTTTTAAACATTATGTTATAATTTAGCTATTGAAAAATAGCAGATCTACAAGCTCATAGCGCGCCACCGAGTGGCGCGCTACGAGCTTGTAGGTCTGCTATTTTTGAAAAATCGTGAAAATATTTATTTCAGAAAACTGGAGGATTTAGAAGGATTTTTTTTAAATGTTGAGGTCAGGCCTAAATGGGTCAAATGATAAGGGACAATATCGGTGGCACCCAACTGTAAATCTTTTTTGTCATGTTTTTGTCATGTTTAGATTGTATTTGATTGATAGCAACTAAAGGTATTCTAATTTTGCGGTGCATTATCTGCCTCAGATGTGCCGGATGCACCAAGGAATTTGAAGTTGTCTGAACGGCAGTGGCGGAGCGTTCATTTGTCCTGGGTACCTGGCAGAGACCACAACAGTTCTGTAACAGGTAAAGAGACAGAAGTATCAGTTGCACCTCTCAGAGAATTAAGTGATTGAAATATTTGAATTTGATATATGCTCAAAACAAAATGATACAACACAAAGCAAAGCAAAGTTCTTTGTTTACCCAGGGTAAGTGGACTAAGCTCGAGATGCTTGTGTACAGCCACGCCCTGCTCATAGAACATTTCATGGTTGGGGTTCAATGCCTTGCTCAAGGGCACTTCAGCGGTGGTAATTTTTAACGTGCCGGTCCGGGGACACATAATCTGATTGACCTTTAGTTTTTGAGGGGCAGCTATAGTGTTTAATGTTTGTGTTTTCTGAACATCCAGACGGGAAGCACGCACATCTCAACAAAAAAAAATACGGCAAAAACAAATACGACAAAAATATACATACAGAAAGAAGGTAGGATGTCCGCACACCGTTGTTAAGCTCCCAGTAGTTTATTAGGAATACATGTTCAGGAATCAACGTTTCGACCCCTCCGGGTCTTCATCAGGAGGTTTTTAATATTAGTGATTAGATTACAATTATGAGAAGTTCATATTCATTTCACGCAAGGCACAATTTCCTTTTGTGAGAATATTAAATATATTTCCAAGCTCCTTTGAGTATTGCAAGTGTTGGTTAGTGGTCTAATTTACTGTTTTTTAAATGATTGTACAATGGCACATCACTAAGTGCAAATACCATTATGATTCTCTGAAGTGTCTCTTCATATTCATTTATTCTTAAGCTCCCATAACCCGATTGCCTCTCTGAAATATCCCCTCTTGACTCAGTGAAAATGACGTGTGCATGTTGACGAGCGCAGATGCACGGCATTTGTAACTCTGAGCATGTCCAAATGTAACCAAATGGACCCGGAAGGGTTTCATTTCACGCTCAGAGTTACATTATTTGACTGTGTATAGACTTCGTGGTGGAGTATGAAGAGGACCAGTGGGAGCCCGGCCGGTGGAGGGAGCTGAAGACAGTGCCTGGTAACCAGGCAACAGCAGAGCTGCTACTGCATGGACATCTCAACTACCAGTTCAGAGTCTATGCTGTCAACGCCATTGGAACAGGGTCCCCCAGCGAGGCTACAGAGAGATATAAAACCATCCCCGCAGGTGGGACTCATTCCCTGTAATCATTCCCTTTTTTTGTCCATTGTCATGGTCAGCTATCGTGAGTGTGCTATCAGTTGTGTAGCTATTTTAAAATAGCTGCACAACTGATACTGTAGGTTATAGAGGATTTGCAGCAGGGAATGGAGTGATGATTATGTTTTCAGTCTTTTTCTGCCTTTTATTGAGAGTAGAGTTCATAACGCCCAGCCCAGAAGTCGAACAGGGGACTCACTGTGAGGCATCAAAGCCCATGAGCTATGCGCAAAGTTTATTGTAGCTTATTTTAATCTGAGAAATAAGAGTATGCACAGAACCTTTTAATGCCATGTCAGAATTATGATTGTGAGGGAAATCATTAAATATTTACAACAAATTTCTCCAAAGCACCCGATAGGAACCCAGACAACATCAAAATCCAGGGCCATCTTCCTCATCAAATGGACATTAGCTGGGAGGTGAGCAGGAAGAATATGTTTCAGCCTGATTAAAGCAATCAATCATACAGTATGAATTACAGTGGTGTAAAGTAACTACGTACATTTACTCAAATACTGCACTTAAGTAACATTTTGAGGTTTACTTTACTGAGTATTTCCTAAAATTAGTACTTTTACTTCTACTCCACTACATTCATTTTAAAACTTTAGTTACTAGTTACTTTGTAGATTTTGATTATTATTATTACAAAACATACACTAACCACTTCAGACCTATATATATTTGTGCTATTTTCAAATATGTTATATACAATGTTATATATGGGACATTCTGCAAAATGAGCACTGTTACCTTTGGTATATATAAAAAAGTACACTTTTTAAGTACATTTTGCATTCCCGGACTTTTACTATATTGCAGTATTGCTACTTTTACTTAATACTTTTACTTTTACTTAGTAAAAGATGTGAGTACCTTTTCCACCACTGCATGTCTGCACTTGGATCCTGTTCTAGCCTCTGTTGCCAGTTGAGCACAACGGCCCCGGCTTGGAGTACAAGTTGAGCTACAGGAGACTGGCTGCTGAGGACGACTGGAAAGAGCACCTGGTCAAAAGGCACTCCTTTGTGGTGAAGAACACGCCTACGTTTGTCCCCTACGAGATAAAGATTCAGAGTAGGAACAGCCATGGTTGGGGACCAGAACCCAAAGTTGTCACAGGCTACTCCGGGGAAGATGGTGAGTCCTGAACAGATTCTACAAAATGTCTTCCAAATCATGACAGTTTTCTGAAAAGCCTATATATGTTTCTATGTCAGTGGTTCTCATGTCAAGACAAGGACCCCAAATATTATATGTAATTAATTGGCTGCCGACCCGCATCTGAAAATATGTTGTTCCAGGGACCCTCCAGAAGCAAAGATATGAGATAAAAAAAGATTGCTGTGAAAGAATATATATTGAAAAATGTGCACATTTTCACGATTTAAAAAAAATAGCTTGTATTGCGGCACCGAGTGCCGCGCTATGAGCTTGTAGATCTGCTATTTTTCAACAGCTAAAGTTTAAAAAGTGGTAAAACGCTAAAGCGACACAGATGATTCTAATCTAATGCTTTATTAACACCTATAAACATCTTCATCATCAAGTAACCGAAATGCACTTTAACATTCAGTATGTCCTCTTAAGAACGCCTGTTAATTTATTTTCACACACAACCGTGCATGAGGTCATGCCATTTCTGGTAACGTACATGTAACCTGAATTAAAACATGTACTGTACTGTATATAGGCACTGTTTTCCACTGTAACTCACTGCAATTCTTTATATTTTGCCTGCCTACAGTTATCAGTTGGCATTGTCTGTGGGAAAATGTGTCAGGTTAAGTTTGTCCTTTCTCTTCTTTTCTTCCTTTTCTCGCATCGAGTTACCCATGTGTAGGCGTACAATATGGTGTTAAACCCTGTGTACAGTAGGTGTGCTACAGGGAGTCAACCCCTGTGTAGGTGTACTTAATGGAGTTATAACCCCTGTGTAGGTGTACTACATTGAGTTAACCCATCATGTGTGTGTGCGTGTAATTCATGGAGTTAACCCTTGTGTAGTGTGTGTGTGTGTGTGTGTGTGTGTGTGTGTGTGTGTGTGTGTGTGTGTGTGTGTGTGTGCAGTAGTAGTGACGTTGTTGGACCTCCTCTGAGAGAAGCAGGTGGCAGATAACCTTTGTACTAGTGAGGAGGGAGAACAAATTTACACTTCTTTCTCAGAACCAGTGGGAAGTTTGACAGATTGTGACACACACTGCGCTGTAGGCCTTCTGAGACATATTGTTTCTGTTCCACTGTGCCTCGCTTCTACCACTGTCTTCCCCCACCACACTAGCAGTATAGCTCTAGAAAGTCATGTGCAAAGGAGAGAAAGAGAGGGTATCTTTTTTTCCTATTCCTTATTCGTCGTCTCATACTGTACATAACATCATGACGGGTGATGAATTAAAGGAAAGACCTGCCTACGCAAGTGGACAAACATAACGACTTCAGATGCTTCCTTACATACGTGTACTGCATGATATATACAGCAATGGAGCAATTAACATCCTATTATGCATGTATAACATCTAAGTAGTGCAGTGATCCTTCCCCTTAGAGGGTACATCACTACAAATCAATTCTTAATCGTGAATGATCTATCCTGATGGCAGTCATCTCTTCCAGGATGACATTTCTACCTTCCCCAGGGTCCACTGAATGATTTGAGTATGGATGGAAATGTTATGAATCATGTCATCTGCTGTGACCTTCACATTTACCAGATCTCAAGCCAGTTCAACACCTCCGGCCCTGTCTTGCGTGTCGCCTTACCCCTTATGCCGTAACGTATTCTTTTTAAATAGTTCAAATTGCCGAGCTATATCACGTTGTGAGCTTGCAGATCGGGTAATTGAACCATTACAAAATGTTTTTCAAAATAGTAAAAAATGGCAAATAAGGCATACAGTAATAACTAAGGTGTAAGGTGGCATGCAAGATAGAGCCCCTACAATATAGGGCCAGCGTGTTAGAGTTAGACAACGCTCGATCCCCACCCCAACGATTTAAACACCAAATGAGGGAATATCTATTGTTAGAATCACTAGTTCCATCACTACAGTAGAGTCCCAGAGACATGAATCTTTGCCAAGGCGCATCGTAGCGGTTCTGGCGACTTGTGGTAGGCCTAACAGTTTCTGTTAATTGGTTTTACCTTTAATTTGTCACCTGTGTGCTTGTGCAAGTGTAAGTGCAAGTGAATGTGCGTCTAACTTTTACTAACCCCCAACCCCGCCACCTGATCTCCAGTTCCTACTGCAGCCCCAAGTGATGTAACAGTGGAGGGTTTTGTCCATGTGATGAACACCACCATTCTGAGGGTCAACTGGACTCTGGTCCCCCCAGCCACTGTACGAGGCCATTTGGGAGGCTACAAAGTAAGCTGACGTAGCTCTTCATCAGTCTTAATTCAAATGTATACTTTGTTCTTCCATGTCCATGTCACTCGATGAAAATAACTGATTATCAAGTGAAAAGCTTTGTTTCTAAGCCATGAAACTGTTGTTTCTAAGCCATGTGGTCGTACGTCATCATTCAACTCAAACTTTACGAGTACTTTGGGATGCTATAGCAGTTGCCAGATGCGCACACAGCCACGCACGCACGCACGCACGCACACGCACACACACACACACACACACACACACACACACACACACACACACAATTTGTGGTCTTTTCAAACTGTTCCCTTGCACATTTATTTTGTGTGTTATTTCATTTAACTGTTGCACCCCAAATTTCATCTCTCACCCAACCCTTTTCTCACAACAGGTGCACTGGGTGCGGATTCGCAGTTTATTAACCCATAACAAGGTCAAGGATATACGCCAGTCCATGTCATTCCCTGGCAACAGAAGCTCTGCCGTGGTGCCAGGCATCAAGCCCTACACGGAGTACACTCTCTATGTCAACGTCTACAACAGGAAGGGCAATGGACCCAACAGTGACCCTGTCACCTTTCAAACACCTGAGGGAGGTGAGAGGAGAAGAATGGAATGGGGTATAAGGCTCTGCAGACCTTGGTTATCCCTTGAATCATACTCAATGTGGCTGTGTACTGTACACATACAATGTATGTATACAGTATGTGTGCACAGTGCACACACAGATAACACAAATTCTCAGAGTTATAAATGGATAAATTAACAGTAAATTAACACAACTCTGGCGTCTGGCATTTTGTTTTAACCCATTCAGGCCTGACGTCGAAATTAAAAAAAAAGTTTTCTAAATCATGACAATTTTCGGAAAGATTTGAGGCACATTTTAACGATTTTTCAAAAATAGCAGACCTACAAGTTCATAGCGCGCCACTCGGTGGCGCGCTATGAACTTGTAGATCTGCTATTTTTCAATAGCTAAATTATAACAATGTTTAAAACACCAAAAGGGGTTCCCGCCCCAAAATGGGTTAATGGTTAATGTGGTTAAACGCTAACGTGACATGGATGCATTCCAGGTCTCAATGGATTAAAATACAAAATATAGTTGGTATGGCCGACTCCAAACAAAATCACATTTTGTTAAGTTAAAGCTCTATATTATGATAGCAATCATTGCTTATGTTTGTTCAGTATGTTCAATCTCCACGTCGCTCCAGCTTTTTTAATAAACATAAAATACATTTTCAGGTGGGTCACCAATTTCCATCATGACTTCCAATTTCACTTGTTTATCCGTGCATGAGTTCTTTCTCCTGATTCGATCAAATTGGTATCCTGATCTGAAAATGTATTTTCAGGTCAGGTATTCAAGAGCTGGAGAGATGGGGATACCAACACAAACACTCTATAGCAGGGGTTTTCAGCCAGTGGTCCGGGGACCACCAGTGGTCCTTTAGGGCAGGGGTCTGCAACCTTTTTGAAACAAAGTGCCATGTTTTTAGTTTCTAGATAGTCAGTGTGTCACTTTAATTTAACACCACACCACAATTCCAACATGTTTTGATTGTCTACTAGTACGAATATAACCTTTTAACCTTTTTAAATATTCTTTCACATTGTTATAATGATCATTAGACTCAGAGCATAGCCCTCCTATCTCCCTCCCCAGTCAGAGTTCAGAGTTTTAATGAATGTAGAATGATGTTCAGGATGTAATTTACATACAAATATGAGTGAATTCATTTATTTGACTACATTTTTTTAATTGTTTATTTACCGGCAAATGTTTTTTTTTATGCCAGTGTGCCAGTGATCACCCTCCTTTGTGCCAAAGTTGGCACCATTTTAGATAGATTTTTAACTCTTGAGAGCGTGAAATGAATCCATTTGGTTTCATTTTATACTCTCAAAAGTTAAATTATCGGTAAAATTCATTTAATTTAAGTCTACACAATAAGAGAATGTAGAAGAATTGTTATTTTGATCCTGTGGTACCAACATTAATACAGCATGGAATTGTGGACAACATCTTATCCAACAATGACAATGAAAACGTTCTACATTTTGGGTCTGAGAGGCTAAATCTCATCAATGGTGGTCTGTGGCTCAAATGCCCAATAAATAATAGGCCTTGATACGAAAAGGGTTGAAAACCACTGTTCTATAGCAACGACTATCAGAATATAGAGCTATTTAACACTTATTAAAAAAAAAACCTGTCTGAAGTGAGTGGTGCAACAGCGCCCCCTGTTGGTACCCTAAACATATACAGACAGACAGACAGACAGACAGACAGACAGACAGACAGACAGACAGACAGACAGACAGACAGACGTCCTGTCTGTCTGTCTGTCTGTCGGACATTGCTGGTTGTAGGAGTGGTTGGACCACTCAAAAAGAAAGAAAGAAAAGAAAAGACCTTAAAGGTGGTTGCACACCGGCCGCGTTTTTCGGAAAACCGATGGAGAAACGCCGCTAAAAATCCGAATTCGCATCCGATTCGCGCCCGGTGTGTGGAGACCTTAACAGTAAATTAAACCCTGCCCATGGCAACATCTCTTTCTATGCAACACCTTGGTTGACGTTGACTATATCTTTATTTTTGTGTTCCTGAGACATGATCGATTATGTCATGTTGATGTTATATTTGAGTTATGGCCTTTAGAATGGCATTTTGACATTTATATTGAAAACTTTTACTTTTTTACCTCATTTGACGGCACACTGTGACATGATGGATGGCACCGGATTACAGGATTACATTATGTCATTTTGAGCGTGACCTTGACTGTGACCCTGACCTTTTCCATCTTAAAATGAATTTGACTCGTCATGGCAGCCTACCCATCCTGTTCTGAAGTAATTCAAAACAGGCAGACCATATCAAAAGATAAACAATTTTGTTTATAATTAGCATTTTTGTTTCCTTGTGAGCTTGCAGCTCAGCTATTCTTGCTACTTTTGGGCGACACCGTTATACAAATACGATGAAGTATAAAACAGGGCATTCATTCATGAAAAACTTCAGCCAACTCGCACACTGGATGCATAAGATACTGAATACCAACAGATACAATAACAGACGCCGCTGTTATTCCACCCCTCATATTGATAGTAAAGGTGGGGATCGGAGCACTCAAAAAAGTTTAAAAATGAGAAGGAGGACTCACACAGGAGTCTTCATCAGGGCAGTTATAGGCATACCTGCCCTGATGAAGACTCCTGTGTGAGTCGAAACATGTTGGCTTTTTTATACTTTTCTAAATAAAGCACCTTGATTTTTATCCACCCTCTCCTCATTTTTAAACTTTTTTGAGTGCTCGGATCGCCGCCTATTTTCTAGTATTCCAGTCCCACTGATCTTTGAAGCACCAGTCTATTTTACTCTTTTTGACGATGTTATGTGTTTGTTTATGTGGTCAAAATCATCTTTCTTCCAAAGTTAGCAATTTCTCTTTATCTCTCGGTCACTCACACTTGCACGCACTATACACATGCATGCACTATACACATACTCTCTCTCTCTCTCTCTCTCTCTCTCTCTCTCTCTCTCTCTCTCTCTCTCTCTCTCTCTCTCTCTCTCTCTCTCTCTCTCTCTCTCTCTCTCTCTCTCTCTCTCTCTCTCTCTCATAATCATGGCAGGGATCAGAAGGCACATGAGGCCTTGAGTTATTGCTGGAAGAACATAACCAATCAACTGTCTGTCTGACTGACAGGCTGAATGACTGACTTTGTCTACGCCTTCAATTATTCGCACTCCTCAGGCCATGCATTGGTTTTCTATTTATTCCCACAGAATCAATGTGGCTGTGTAAACTCTCCATTTCCCCTTGGATAAAGTACAAGCTGAAAGACAGCACTCTATCCAGAAATGCACTAACGATGATGTTATTGTTTCCACAGTTCCTGAACAAGTCCCCATCCTGACTGCATCCAACGCACAGAAAGACTCCATTTCACTTGTATGGGGCCCTCCCCTGGAAGCAAACGGCATCCTCACTGGATATCTTCTTCAATACCAAATAAGTAAGCGCACGCACGCACGCACGCACGCACGCACGCACACGCACACGCACACGCACACGCACACGCACACGCACACGCACACGCACACGCACACACACACACACACACACACACACACACACACACACACACACACACACACACTCTCTCTCTAATGGCTGATTATGGTTGTACTGAACTTAACATTCAAAATAGTAACTAAAGTATTCATTCACTCATTAATTTATTATTTCATTCACACATATGGTGCGTCTCAGTGTGAATGACACAGCTGGTAAAGTTACATGTCATCAGTGTACATTCATAACTTTCAATGAAAAGTAATAACTTGGGTTACAATATTGTTGTGAATTAACCACTTAAGCACTATTTTATACTTTTATACTTTATAAAAATAGAATCCAAAAACAGTGTTTGAAATTTGTTTTAAAAATGTCCGCCTATAATAAATGACATGCCCATATTAGGGGTGGTAATGCTGATCGAGGTTGAAGGATGACTTTGCCTTCAAGTTTATTGTCACACAGATGTAAAAGAGCGGGTTAAATTGTATTCTTGCTCAATTCCACTGGTCATTCAGCTGAATTGCACTTCTTTAAGCAAGCATTCACGAGATGAATGCGCAGAGAACGAGATGACAGCTGCCGTGTTCTGAAGTTTATTAAACACAGAAATAGAATAGTTTGCAGAGGTCGTATACGAGATATGAGTCATGATGACTGATGGAGGTGAGCAGAGGGATATGGATAAACATCATGTTCCAAGTCTAACAAGGTGATGAGTTGTACTCACAACATTAACATGCCATGTGCAAAGTATAGGGAACATGGCATCACAGACACAACTCTATGCCTACGCAAGAGATACTGGGGTGTGAGTCATTTTATAAGCTACGTTCACGCAAGGCTCTGACGTCACTCTGCACACGCATGCACATTCTTGGTGTAGCATGTACAGTGCAGGCACCAAGCAGTGACCTCATGCTGGATCTTCCCAGATCCAATTATTCTGTGAAATTCATGCATTTCAGTGTAGCCCTGGGGGTTAGGGTCTCACTCTGCAGTCTTGTGATTGAGATGTTGTGGGTTAAGGAGAGTAAAGCACGTCAGTGTGTAGTGTAGGCGTAGTCGTGTATTGTGTACTGTAGCCGAGTACAGGTCTGTCAAACACTGACAGAGGCTGTGTGGAGGACTACTGTCTGACAGAGGCTGTGTGGAGGACTACTGTCAGAGGCTGTGTGGAGGACTACTGTCAACACCTTGGGAGGTGATTTGAGTCACACATGAGAGTTTGAGTTATTATACTGGATAATTCCAGTTTTGCCGACTCGATAATTGGAGTGACCCTCTCTGACCTACTATACACACCCCTTCTCAACAGACAAAGGCCAGCAAGCTCTGACATGCAACAGTTACGTCAGATGCTAGATGTCTGTCAGTAAGTATACCACTGTATCTAGAGTTACAGTTACTATAGAGATGCACAGGCATTAGCCCATTTTGGCCTGACGTCGAAATAAAAAAAAACGTTCGCTCTGAAAGAATATATACATATTCAAAGATTTGTGCCGCATTTTTACGATTTTTCAAAAATAGCAGACCTACAAGTTCATAGCGCGCCACTCGGTGGCGCGCTATGAGCTTGTAGATCTGCTATTTTTCAATAGCTAAAGTATAACAGAATGCTTGAAACACCAAAAGGGGTTCCCGCCCAAAATGGGTTAGATGTGTTTGTACACATGCCACATTACTGCCACTACTACTGCACAACCACCACAACTATTTTTGCACATACCCATTACTTATTCAACATGCCAATGTGAGCCAATCATTTGCAACGCTTATTTTGTAATTGTAGAGCAACAACATTATATGTCTGACAACGTCTCAGTGCACATTTAGCTTGCAGGCACTAGGTGGCACTGTGCAATTCTGAAAGCCTCTGCATGAGCCACTAGTGTTGCACTGGAGACCAGCAGGTTGATACTAGCAGGTAGTCTTATCTTCTGGCCTCTTGGATGAGTTATTTTGCAAACAAAAAGATAACGCAGTTCTGTTTGTACCTATACTTGTGTATAAAAACAGGCGAGCATTTCTATTCTTCTCTATAAAAGCTCCTTTATGCAGAGAACAATTAGGGTGAAAGAGTGAGAGAGAGAGAGAGAGAGAGAGTCGGAGGAGGCTTTCATCACGTTTACTACACTTTTCTTAGCGCCTGCTCTTTATGGCTGACATTTCTGAAGTCTTTTGTGTGAAATGTGAAGGGAAAGACACTCCCCGCTGTCTTCACAAGCACGCACTGAGCCGAGTCTGCCCAGCTCCTTAAACCCTATTTTTCCCTGCCCCTTCCTCTCTCTTGCTTTTTCATAACTCACATGTAAGCCCTATTCATTGATATTACTGCACTATTCAGCTGTGGGTGGAGCTGCAAGGGGATAACAACCTCTCGTTTAATGTGACCTGCTAGAGAAATATTAATAAGATAATTCCTATGAATGTGGCAAACTCCACATCACACACCATGTCGTTGTAAAAAGAAAAATCTGCCTTTGTTGTGGAATTACTGTAGGATTAGTTGTTGAGAGTGCTCAGATCGTCTATGCCATGAAACAAATGTTATCGTAACAAGTTATGTGATTTGATGCAATAGGGATTACACTTATTCTGCAACCTAGTACTAACCACGGGCATGGCTATGACACCTCCAGGGATCGGATGCTTAAAAACAAGAAAGAAAGAAAGAAAGAAAGAAAGAAAGAAAGAAAGAAAGTCGCTTTGAAGAAAGAAAGAGTCGCTTTGAACAGATTCCTCTCACACTGGGATAGATAATGCGGTGTTTCCTCCATGCCTCTTTTCCTTCTTGCTTCACCTCACTCTTTTGTCCCTTTTTCCTTCCCTTTAATTCCTCCTCCTCATCTCTATTTAACGTCCTCCTTCTAATTCTCCTTCCTCCTTCTGCTTTGCACCCTTCTTCTTCCTGCTCTTGCTCTTTTGCCCTTCCTCTCCGTCTAGCACTGTGTGGTGCTCATTCTGCTTGCTTAATGGCGTCCTCCTCCACTTATACCTGTCACGATTTGGTGTCCATGGCATTCATGGGCTGCGTGAGCAGCATGACATCTCAACACCTACGTATACCTCCATTCCTCCACAGTCGGGTCTGCAAGTTCACTTGTCATTAACATGCCACCAACGGAAAAGAAAGACATTCTCACCCTCCCCACCCTCCTATGTTATCACAAGCAGTATTGTAGTGGCCATGTCAACCTATACAGTAAAATATAACTAACTAGATACTACTACGCTAGAGACTACACTTTCTGTGTGAGGGGGAAAAAACATTTTTGCATTCACACTTAAGGAACGATTTGCCTTTATCTCCATAGAGGAGTCCTCTAATCCTCACTAGGGGACAGACAGTGCCATTTCTGTCTACACACTCTGTTAGAGGTGCACTGTGAATGTTTTGAAAATGTGTCTACCAATGGCTTTGTCATTTTTTCAAACAAGATTTCATTTATCATTTTCTTTTTTTACCTTTTTTTATATAGATGCAAGAAAAGCATGCTTAAACTTTCCAGGAAGAGAAAGGCTGCAGTTTCTAATTAGCGTTGAATCCCCACCGATGATGTCATTGGTTTCTGAACTGTCCACAGCCCACCTCTGAGCGAGTCGATGCAAATACCTTAATCAGCATTATTGAAGACCAATTATACGAAGATAAGATGGAAAAGTGTTCCTTTAATGAATATGCGTCCGGTGAGACTTGGTACATTACTTTGAGGCCAGAGAGTAGCCTTGCCTAGCACTGCTTTGTGATGTTTTCTTTCCCAGAATGAAACCCTCCCTCTATCACCTGTCATGACGTGTGTCCACCATATTGATTGTCTGCGTGACATGACCTCTCTCATCTTCCTCCGCTCTCCTCAGCCTTCATGACATGCTCTTGCAGTGCGTGCTTGTACTCCAAGTCACTGGTCCTCAACATGGGGTTGAGGGACTCCCAGGGGTCCTGGAGGGTGTTGCAAGGGGCCCCCAGCTAAATGATAGTTAGGAACCAAATGTACCTTTTATGGGTCCATCTGGTCCCATTTGTACACTCTCAGAGTTAATTTAACTGAGGATTTTACAGTGTAAAGATTGAGATAGATTGAGATAGATTGGGATCCCAGAGACGATGATGATAACAACAACAACAACAATAAATTCAAACATATCAGTTTAATAGGCCTACAATACAATGCGGCAGCAGCAAAACAGCCAGTCCATGAAACAAAACAACAAAAGAAGAAAAACAAAAACAAAGAAATCATTTAAGATTAATTCATATACATCCAAAATTCGTCCCACGTCTCTTTCATTTTGCTTTCCCCGTTCACCCTGCCCAACATATATTCATATGATGGGATTTTAATCATTTCTTCATTCCATTCTTTAAGCCCAGGTGTTCTAGGGACCTTCCAATTACACAGCTGTAACAAGTCCAACCTTTATAATATCACACCAGAATGTTATACTGCGATTAAAACGAATCCTGCTGCGTTTTGTTGGAAAGTTTCCTTGGTGCGGTTTATATTACACAGCTAGTGTGAAGGCAAACGCAGCAAAATAAATATGCAAGAATGATGCAACTTCTCCGCCCATTCGCATCGAGTCTACCGAAGTAGAGGTGAGAATGCGACCTTGGTAACATGAGCCAAAAAGATTTACGCCTCCACCTGCACCTCCTCCTCACGCCTCTGCCACTGACCTCCGAGGCATCCAGTCCCCTCCATATCAACTCTCCTTCCAGCATGCATGCAGTGGTGGAAAGTAACTAAGTACATTTACTTAAGTACATTGTGTACTTAAGTACATTTTTTAGGTATTTGTACTTTACTCGAGTATTTTCAATTTCCAATTCTACAACTTCTACTCCACTACATCTCAGAGGCAAATATTGTACTTTTACTGCTACATTTATTTGAAAACTAGTTACTTTGTAGATTTGGATTATTGTAACAAAACACATTTCGGCCATTTGAAAATAGCCGATCTACAAGCCCACGATGCGTCACACTGGGAGTTTGTAGATCTGCTATTTTCAAACGATGTTTAAACATTTGAAAACTTGAAACGGGACATTCGGCATATTGAGTACTTTCTACTTTTGAGGTGCGCTATAGCCCCTCCTATATAGAGCGTCGCAGTCCCGCCTCCTACCATGGACCAGGAAATGAATCCCAATGCATTTTTCCCATAGACATTTCAACAAGTATTTATTTAAAGACGGTTACGCCGCGGACAAAGCCAACTCGAGTCGTGACAACTCATGACACAACAAACAATATTTTGGACCAAACAAATAATTACAAAGAAGAAAAACAACAAAGAAAGTGTTGTAACCTGCCGTTTTTTCTTCTTTCTAATTATTTTTTCGGCCCCAAAAATTGTGTTTGTTGTCATGATTTGTCACGACTCGAGTTGGCTTTGTCCACGGCGTAAAGGTCTTTAAATAAATACTTTCTGAAATGTCTATGAGGAAAATGAACGGAGAATTTACTTAGTAATAAAATACGAGTACTTCTTCCACCACTGCATGCATGCCACCACCACATTGAACCGAGCTAAACTGACATGACATATTTTACTGCTCTGCTCCGCAGTTAATGAGTCCTCCAAGGAGGCGGCTCATCCCCGAGAGGTCAACATCAGCGGGGCCGACACCACCCAATGGCTGCTCCAGGGCCTCGGGGAGGGCAGCCTCTACCGCTTCCACCTCAGCGGCTGCACCAGGGCGGGCTGCGGACCCCCACGGGTACAGGAAGGCAGCACGGAGGTCAACCCACGTAAGTGGATAGAGATGCGGGGTGCCACGACCTTTGGGGTGGGTTGTGGGTTGTGGAACTTAATTTGTGGGGGTGGATGGTGTCGTTTGTAAACGTTATGGGAAGCATTGGCTTGAATTTAGAATTGGCTTTATTTATTTTTTTAGGGTTGCCACGATCATGAAACATTTTTTTTTCAATAATATTTTTATTGATTTTTACATTTTATGACAAAACAGAAAAACAGCTCAGCTCAGACACGTTGTGGAACAAAGGGCACAGATATACACGCATACACATACCTACTGTACATCGAACCATAAAAGAAAATACAAAAAGGATCATGATACATTTAATTGTGATTATTAACGATTGAATTGATTGATTGTGTATTTGTTTTTTTTGCATTGGACATTGAAAACCAAGCGTTTTGTGCACAGACAAATGGCATTGAACATTTCTGTTTTGCCTTTTAGGCTTTGTAGACAAATATTGCACAGGGAAGATATTTCGGCTGTATAACATTTTTGAGCGGTGCACACCGCTCCAATGACTGGCCGTGTGCGTACCTATGTCCCTATGTATGTCTGTTTGGAGTAGGAACAGCTGCAATACCTCTGGGTGACCTACCTTCAAGTGGCGCTGTTGAGCTTCACACTGTGCACTATAACTATTACAATAGTACAGTACAGAACACCGTATGGTACAGTACAGTAACTACCACAATACAAGTATAGTTGCACCGCTCAGTTCACAGGGGTGTGATTTTCAAATGGAAACGATTATAACGATGCAAGATAATTGCGATTATCTCAAATAATTGTGATTAGGCGATGTAGTAATTGTGGCAGGCGTATTTGTGGTATTAGATGTGGCCTGGCTTAATTGCAAGTATAAATATTTGAGTAGTGATAATTCATACTAAGTAGAGAGCTTGCGTTAATGATTTTCAATATACAACACGTTGAAAGTAGTGATTGATTTTCATGGTTGTAGATCAACTATATGAATGTTGGCATAAAAATACATCTATAAATATTTTTCCCCTACTGCAAAACAAAACATTTAACAGCGCAGATTCCTTCATCGATTGAGGAAGCGAAGACCATCTCTTGAGCGTCTTA
Organism: Electrona antarctica; assembly: GCF_951216825.1. Lineage (NCBI taxonomy): Eukaryota > Metazoa > Chordata > Actinopteri > Myctophiformes > Myctophidae > Electrona > Electrona antarctica. Next base: position 44,115,371 of record NC_136807.1, read on the forward strand.
ATAAAACCTATGCCTTCAGTCCTTTATATTTCCTCTGGGAAACTCTACATCTTGTACATGGTTCTTGTATGGCCATTAACCCATTTTAGGCGGGAACCCCTGTTGGTGTTAGCATTATGTTATGCTTTAGCTATTGAAAAATAGCAGATCTACAAGCTCGTAGCGTGCCACCGAGTGGCGCGCTACGAGCTTGTAGGTCTGCTATTTTTGAAAAATCGAAGAACGACTGACATAGAAACATAGCTTTTTCAGAAAACTGTCAGGATGTAGAAGACATTTTTAGAATCTGATCTCAGGTCAATTAATGGGTTAAAACCATTGTTAGTGAATGTGGTCGAGTACAAGGCTTGGTGTAGAGATAAAATGGACCCATTATGAAGCTCTGCCTGCGGGGCATGTTAGTCACAAATGCAGCCTATTGGATTTATGAAACCAAATAACAGGGAAGTGGAACGCCATGGCTGTGGAGAGACATTAATGGGGAATGATGGAGTGACAATGGAAGAGGAACAGCTAAATGCATATGCAGGTCACAGGTTCAGATCAGCCGGGGGATAGAGATGGCGGTGTACAAAGAGCTGCTACTGTTAGATGTTAACCACTTTCAACCTAGCATCCCTATTTTGGGCATGCCATTACGGTCGGAAATGTTCCAAAAAAATGTCAAAACTTTTTTTGGAGAATAAT